>NC_141603.1:23473073-23553073 GCF_047967505.1 Dipteris shenzhenensis | reverse complement strand
AGTCCTTTTCATTCTTCTCGTAAGTCAAATCTTATTTTTCGTTCTTGCTCGTGATAGTAAGTCAAATCCTCCTCTCCCATCTCTCTCCTTCTGCTCCCTCCTCTCCTCTCCCTCTCTCTCTCTCCTCTCTCTCCTTCCTCTCCTCTCCTTCCCTCCATCCATCCCTCGACCCAATCCTCTCCTCCAACCTCCTTCCCCCCCCTCCCTCCGCCGCCAAATCTTCTCCCTCGACCCCTCCCTTCCCCTCGCCCCCCCTCCTTCCCCAAAATCCCCCTCCCCCTCCCCCCTCCCCCCTCCCCTCCCGCTACCCTTCCCCCTCTCCCGTCGCCTAACCTCTTCCTCCCCTACCCCTTTTTCCCCCTACCCCCTTTTAACCTTCCCCCCTTTTCCCCACCCCCCTTGGCGACCCCCCCAACCCTTCCACCCTCTTCCCCACTCTCCCTTTGGCCCCCTCTCAACCCTCCCTCCCTCCTTGGCGACACCCCCCTCCTCTCACCCAGCCCCCCCTCCGCAACCCCTCCCTGGGGCTGGCGACCGCGGCCACCAACCCCCCCCCTCCTCTCACCCAGCCCCCCCTCTTCACCCTCCCCCCCCCCTTCGCAACCCACCCATCCCCCCCCCCTTCACCCTCCCTGGCTGGCGGCCGCGGCCGCCAGCCCCCCCCCCTCCTCTCACCCAGTCCCCCCCCTCTCCTCTCACCCAGCCCCTTCGCAACCCACCCAGCCCCCCCCCCTCCTCTCACCCATCCCCCCCCCTCTTCACCCTCCCTGGGCTGGCGGCCGTGGCCGCCAGCCCCCCCCCCCCTCCTCTCACCCACAGCCCCCCCTCTTCACCCTCCCCCCCCCCTTCGCAACCCACCCATCCCCCCCCCTTCACCCTCCCTGGCTGGCGGCTGCGGCCGCCAGCCCCCCCCTCCTCTCACCCAGCCCCCCCCCCTCTCCTCTCACCCAGCCCATTCGCAACCCCCTCTCCTCTCTCCCTGGGCTGGCGGCCGCGGCCGCCAGCCCCCCCCCTCCTCTCACCCAGCCCCCCCTCTTCACCCTCCCGCCCCCCCTTCGCAACCCACCCATTCCCCCCCCTTCACCCTCCCTGGCTGGCGGCCGCGGCCGCCAGCCCCCCCCCCTCCTCTCACCTAGCCTCCCCCTCTTCACCCTCCCCCCCCCCCCCCTTCGCAACCCACCCATCCCCCCCCTTCACCCTCCCTGGCTGGCGGCCGCGGCCGCCAGCCCCCCCCCCCCTCGTCTCACCCAGCCCCCCCCTCACCCTCCCTGGCTGGCGGCTGTGGCCGCCAGCCCCCCCCTCCCTCCTCTCACCCAGCCCCCCCCTCTCCTCTCACCCAGCCGCCAGCCCCCCCCCCTTCTCACCCAGCCCCCCCCCTCTCCTCTCACCCAGCCCCTTCGCAACCCCCTCTCCTCTCTCCCTGGGCTGGCGGCTGCGGCCGCCAGCCCCCCCCCCCTCCTCTCACCCAGCCCCCCCTCTTCACCCTCCCGCCCCCCCTTCGCAACCCACCCATCCTCCCCCCTTCACCCTCCCTGGCTGGCGGCCGCGGCCGCCAGCCCCCCCCCCCTCCTCTCACCCAGCCCCCCCCCTCTTCACCCTCCCCCCCCCCCCTTCGCAACCCACCCATCCCCCCCCTTCACCCTCCCTGGCTGGCGGCCGTGGTCGCCAGCCCCCCCCCCTCCTCTCACCCAGCCCCCCCCTCACCCTCCCTGGCTGGCGGCCGTGGCCGCCAGCCCCCCCCTCCTCTCACCCCCAGCCCCCCCCCTCTCCTCTCACCCAGCCCCTTCGCAACCCCCTCTCCTCTCTCCCTGGGCTGGCGGCCGCGGCCGCCAGCCCCCCCCCCTTCCTCTCACCCAGCCCCCCCCCCCCTTCGCAACCCACCCATCCCCCCCCCTTTACCCTCCCTGGCTGGCGGCCACGACCGCCAGCCCCCCCCCTCCTCTCACCCAGCCCCCCCCCTCTTCACCCTCCCCCCCCCCTTCGCAACCCCTCCCCCTCCTTGGGTTGGCGGCCGCGGCCGCCAGCCCCCCCTCTTCACCCTCCCCCCCTCAGCCACGCCCCCCCCCTCCCCCTCTCAGCCGCTCCCCCCTCCTCTCAGCCGCTCCCCCACCTCTTCACCCTCACCCCCCCTCCCCCCCCTCAGCCGCTCCCCCACCCTCCCGGGCTGGCAGCCGCGGCCGCCAGCCCTCCCTCTTCACCCTCCCCCCCCCTCCCCCCCTCAGCCGCGCCCTCCCCACCCCCCTCTCAGCCGCGCCCCCGCCTCCCCCTCTCAGCCGCTCCCCCCTCCTCTCAGCCGCCCTCCCCACCCCCCTCTCAGCCGCCAGCCCCCCTCCCACCCGCTTCCCTCCCACTCGCCGTGCCAGCCTCCCCTCCCACCCCCTTCCCTCCCACCCACCTCCCTCTTCGCCCCTTCTTCCCCTCCCTTCCTCCTCCCTCCCCTCCCACCCTCTTCCTCCCCTCCCTTCCTCCTCCCTCCCCTCCCTCCCCTCCCTTGAACCTTTCTCTCTCTAGTTTCTCTCTCTTCAAATTTTAAAAAAGAAACTAGAAAAAAAAGTTTGCAAGTACCTGGAAACAGTTTGTAAGTTTGCTCTTTCTTGCTTTCTTGCTCTCTTGATCGTCCTTGCTTTTTTGCTTGAATGAAATGAGGGGAGAATGAATGAATGAAGGAAGACTATATATAAGAAAAATTAGGTTTTCCTCCTCCTCTCCTATTGGCTTTCCATTCCTCCCCTCTCTCCTATTGGCTTTTCATTTATCTCCTCTCCCATTGGCTCCCATTACTCCCCCTCTCCTATTGAACCCCCATCCCTCATCCATTAGCCCTCCTCCCATCCATCCATTTCTTCTTCCTCCCCATTGCCACCACTCCCATCCCACATTTCCACCACGTCCCATACTCCTCCCATTTTCCAAAATCCCATATTTCCCCATCTCACCCTCCTCTTTTTCATCCCCTATTAACTTCCTCACTCATTTCACTCCCTTATTAGCCTACTCCCCTATTACCTTCCCCTCTCCCATTCCATTCTTCCCTCCCCACTCTCACTTCCACTTCCCATTACTCACTTGCCATTTAAAAACTATTAATATATTATTATACTATTTTTTATACTTATTATCATACACCCTTATTACTTCCCTATCCTATTCCACTCCTCCCTCCTCATTCCCACTTCCACTTCCCATTACTCACTTGCTATACACATTTGCAAACTATTAATATATTATTACATGATTTTTTATACTATTTGTAAACTTACATATGGGCAAGATCACAGGTGTCAAAGCGATCCTATTGTGGTCATACAACAACTGTGCTTTTATTCAAGGGCATATTTATCCTCATCAACAAGCTTATTTACTCAAGGTATGAAGTGCATAATTTGTGCACTAGGTGTTTACTTTGTGCCAAAATTGTTTGCCACACACACACACACATATACATATACCGAGAATTTTCTAATATTATCGCATCTACATTTCTCCAATGGGCACAAAACTTTGTACACTCCTCAACCTAGGTCTTATTGACTTGCATACAAAGTGGTGCACCCATCTCATAAGTACTTGTTCAGATAACACACCTCCTATGTATTTTATGACGATTGTGCATAACACTAGCAACAAAATGGTGTATCATGTGAGACAGACTATGCAAAGCATATCCAATGGACACGAGACTTTACACGTTCCTCAACCTAGGCAGTATTGACTTGTGTGCAAAGTGGCATCCCCATCCGATAAGTACTTGTTTGAAAAATACACCTACGATCGTGTTTTTTGACGATTGTGCATGACACTAAGGCAACAATGGTGTTTTATGCTTGATCGACAATGCAAAGCATATCCGATGGGCACAATACTTTGCACACACCTTCAACTAGTAGAATCGACTTACATGCAAAGTGGCATGCCCATCCCATAAGTGCTTGATCCTATAACATACCTAGAAACGTGTTTTTTGACGGATGTGCATGACACTAGAGTAAAAATAGTATTTAATGCTCGATCGACCATGTAAAGGATATCCGATGGGCACAAAACTTTTCGTACGCCTCAACCTAGGTGGTATTGAAATGTTCTCAATGAGACACACCCATCCGATAAGTACTTGGTCAGATAACACACCTAATGGCGTGTTTTTTTGCGAATGTGCATGTCATTAGGAAAAAAATGATGTATAATGCGTGATCGACCATGCAAATCATATCCGATGGTGACAATACTTTGCACGCACCTCAACGTAGTTAAAAAGAACTTGCGTGCAAAGTGGAGCCCCCATATGATAAATATTTATTTGAATAACACACCTATGGCCGTGTTTTTATATGGTTGTGCATGACACTAAGGCAAAAATAGTGTGTTATGCTTGATCGACAATGCAAAGCATATCCGATGGGCACGATACTTTGCACACACCTTCAACTAGGTGGAATTGACTTACATGCAAAGTGGCACGCCCATCGCATAAGTGCTTGATCAGATAACACACCTAGCAGTGTGTTTTTTTACGAATGTGCATGGCACTAAGGCAAAAATGGAATTTAATGCTCGATCGACCATGCAAAGCATATCCGATGGGCACGATACTTTGCACACACCTTCAACTAGGTGGAATTGACTTACATGCAAAGTGGCATTCCCATCGCATAAGTGCTTGATCGGATAACACACCTAGCAGCATGTTTTTTTACGGATGTGCATGGCACTAAGGCAAAAATGGTATTTAATGCTCGATCGACCATGCAAAGCATATCCGATGGGCATAATAATTTTCCTATACCTCAACCTAGTTGTTATTAAAATGTTGTCAAAGAGGCACATCCATCCGATAAGTACTTGGTCAGATAACATACCCAAGGGCGTGTTTTTTTGCGGATGTGCATACCACTAGGGAAAAAACGGTGTATAATGCGTGATCGACCATGCAAATCATATCCGATGGTGACAATACTTTGCATGCACCTCAATGTAGTTAAAACGGACTTGCGTGCAAAGTGGAGCCCCATCTGATAAGTACTTATTTGAATAACACACCTATGGCCGTGTTTTTATATGGTTGTGCATGACACTAAGGCAAAAACGGTGTGTTATGCTTGATCAACCATGCAAATCATATCCGAAGGTGACAATACTTTGCACACACCTAAACCTAGTTGAAACGGACTTACGTACAAACTAGAGCCCCCATCCGATAAGTACTAGTTTGAATAACACATCTAGGACTGCGTTTTTTTACGAATGTGCATGACACTAAGATAAAAATGGTGTTTTATGCTTGATCGACAATGCAAAGCATATCCGATGGGCACAATACTTTGCACACACCTTCAACTAGGTAGAATCGACTTACATGCAAAGTGGCATACCCATCCCATAAGTGCTTGATCCTATAACATACCTAGAAACGTGTTTTTTGACGGATGTGCATGACACTAGAGTAAAAATAGTATTTAATGCTCGATCGACCATGCAAAGGATATCCGATGGGCACAAAAATTTTCGTACGCCTCAACCTAGGTAATATTGAAATGTTCTCAATGAGGCACACCCATCCGATAAGTACTTGGTCAGATAACACACCTAATGGCGTGTTTTTTTGCGAATGTGCATGTCATTAGGAAAAAAATGATGTATAATGCGTGATCGACCATGCAAATCATATCCGATGGTGACAATACTTTGCACGCACCTCAATGTAGTTAAAACGGACTTGCGTGCAAAGTGGAGCCCCCATATGATAAATATTTATTTGAATAACACACCTATGGCCGTGTTTTTATATGGTTGTGCATGACACTAAGGCAAAAACAGTGTGTTATGCTTGATCGACAATGCAAAGCATATTCGATGGGCACGATACTTTGCACACACCTTCAACTAGGTGGAATTGACTTACATGCAAAGTGGCACGCCCATCGCATAAGTGCTTGATCTGATAACACACCTAGCAGTGTGTTCTTTTACGAATGTGCATGGCACTAAGGCAAAAATGGAATTTAATGCTCGATCGACCATGCAAAGCATATCCGATGGGCACGATACTTTGCACACACCTTCAACTAGGTGGAATTGACTTACATGCAAAGTGGCATTCCCATCGCATAAGTGCTTGATCGGATAACACACCTAGCAGCGTGTTTTTTTACGGATGTGCATGGCACTAAGGCAAAAATGGTATTTAATGCTCTCGAGATCGACCATGCAAAGCATATCCGATGGGCATAATACTTTTCCTATACCTCAACCTAGTTGTTATTAAAATGTTGTCAAAGAGGCACATCCATCCGATAAGTACTTGGTCAGATAACATACCCAAGGGCGTGTTTTTTTTGCGGATGTGCATACCACTAGGGAAAAAATGGTGTATAATGCGTGATCGACCATGCAAATCATATCCGATGG
Organism: Dipteris shenzhenensis; assembly: GCF_047967505.1. NCBI lineage: Eukaryota > Viridiplantae > Streptophyta > Polypodiopsida > Gleicheniales > Dipteridaceae > Dipteris > Dipteris shenzhenensis. The sequence continues at coordinate 23,546,668 of NC_141603.1, read as the reverse complement.
TGACAATACTTTGCACGCACCTCAATGTAGTTAAAACAGACTTGCGTGCAAAGTGGAGCCCCCATCTGATAAGTACTTATTTGAATAACACACCTATGGCCGTGCTTTTATATGGTTGTGCATGACACTAAGGCAAAAACGGTGTGTGTTATGCTTGATCAACCATGCAAATCATATCCGAAGGTGAAAATACTTTGCACACACCTCAACCTAGTTGAAACGGACTTGCGTGCAAACTAGAGCCCCCATCCGATAAGTACTAGTTTGAATAACACATCTAGGACTGCGTTTTTTTACGAATGTGCATGACCCTAAGACAAAAACGGTGTTTTATGCTTGATCGACAATGCAAAGCATATCCGATGGGCACAATACTTTGCACACACCTTTAACTAGGTAGAATTGACTTACATGCAAAGTGGCACGCCCATCCCATAAGTGCTTGATCGGATAACATACCTAGCAGCGTGTTTTGACGGATGTGCATGACACTAGAGTAAAAATAGAATTTAATGCTCGATCGACCATGCAAAGGATATCTGATGGGCACAAAACTTTTCGTACACCTCAACATAGGTGGTATTGAAATTTTCTCAATGAGGCACACCCATCCGATAAGTACTTGGTCAGATAACACCTAATGGCGTGTTTTTTTGCGAATGTGCATATCATTAGGGAGAAAATGATGTATAATGCGTGATCGACCATGTAAATCATATCCGATGGTGACAATACTTTGCACGCACCTCAACGTAGTTAAAATGGACTTGTGTGCAAAGTGGAGGCCCCATCTGATAAGTATTTATTTGAATAACACACCTATGGCCGTGTTTTTATATGGTTGTGCATGACGCCAAGGCAAAAATAGTGTGTTATGCTTGATCGACAATGCAAAGCATATCCGATGGGCACGATACTTTGCACACACCTTCAACTAGGTGGAATTGACTTACATGCAAAGTGGCACGCCCATCGCATAAGTGCTTGATCAGATAACACACCTAGCAGCGTGTTTTTTTACGGATGTGCATGGCACTAAGGCAAAAATGGAATTTAATGCTCGATCGACCATGCAAAGCATATCCGATGGGCACGATACTTTGCACACACCTTCAACTAAGTGTAAGTGACTTACATGCAAAGTGGCATTTCCATCGCATAAGTGCTTGATCGGATAACACACCTAGCAGCGTGTTTTTTTACGGATGTGCATGGCACTAAGGCAAAAATTGTATTTAATGCTCGATCGACCATGCAAAGCATATCCGATGGGCATAATACTTTACCTATACCTCAAATTAGGTCGTATTGAAATGTTGTCAAAGAGGCACACCCATCCGATAAGTACTTGGTCAGATAACATACCTAAGGGCGTGTTTTTTTGCGAATGTGCATACCACTAGGGAAAAAACGGTGTATAATGCGTGATCGACCATGCAAATCATATCCGATGGTGACAATACTTTGCACACACCTCAACCTAGTTGAAATAGACTTGAGCGCAAACTGGAGCCCCCATCCGATAAGTACTAGTTTGAATAACATACCTAGGACCGTGTTTTTTCATGGTTGTGCATGACACCAAGGCAAAAACTGTGTTTTATGCTTGATCGACAATGCAAAGCATATCCGATGGGCACAATACTTTGCACACACCTTCAACTAGGTGGAATTAACTTACATGCAAAGTGGCACGCCCATCGCATAGGTGCTTGATCAGATAACACACCTAGCAGCGTGTTTTTTTACGGATGTGCATGGCACTAAGGCAAAAATGGTATTTAATGCTCGATCAACCATGCAAAGCATATCCGATGGGCACAATACTTTGCACACACCTTTAACTAGGTGGAATTGACTTACATGCAAAGTGGCACGCCCATCCCATAAGTGCTTGATTGGATAACATACCTATCAGCGTGTCTTTTTACGGATGTGCATGAAACTAGAGCAAAAATAGTATTTAATGGTCGATCGACCATGCAAAGCATATCCGATGGGCACAATACTTTGCACACACCTTCAACTAGGTGGAATTGACTTACATGAAAAGTGGCACGCCCATCGCATAAGTGCTTGATCAGATAACACACGTAGAAGTGTGTTTTTTTACGGATGTGCATGGCACTAAGGCAAAAATGGTATTTAATGCTCGATCGACCATGCAAAGCATATCCGATTGGCACGATACTTTGCACACACCTTCAACTAGGTGGAATTGACTTACATGCAAAGTGGCATTCCCATCGCATAAGTGCTTGATCGGATAACACACCTAGCAGCGTGTTTTTTTACGGATGTGCATGGCGCTACGGCAAAAATGGTATTTAATGCTCGATCGACCATGCAAAGCATATCCAATGGGTATAATACTTTTCCTATACCTCAACTTAGGTCGTATTAAAATGTTGTCAAAGAGGCACACCCATCCGATAAGTACTTGGTCAGATAACATACCGAAGGGCGTGTTTTTTTGCGGATGTGCATACCACTAGGGAAAAAACGGTGTATAATGCGTGATCAACCATGCAAATCATATCCGATGGTGACAATACTTTGCACACACCTCAACCTAGTGGAAACGGACTTGCGTGCAAACTGGAGTCCCCATCCGATAAGTACTAGTTTGAATAATACACCTAGGACCGTGTTTTTTCATGGTTGTGCATGACACCAAGGCAAAAACGGTGTTTTATGCTTGATCGACAATGCAAAGCATATCCGATGGGCACAATACTTTGCACACACCTTCAACTAGGTAGAATCAACTTACATGCAAAGTGGCACGCCCATCCCATAAGTGCTTGATTGGATAACATACCTAGCAGTGTGACACTAGAGTAAAAATAGTATTTAATACTCGATTGACCATGCAAAGGATATCTGATGGGCACAATACTTTGCACACACTTTCAAATAGGTGGAATTGACTTACATGCAAAGTGGCATTCCCATCACATAAGTGCTTGATCGGATAACACACCTAGGAGCGTGTTTTTTTACGGATGTGCATGGCACTAAGGCAAAAATGGTATTTACTGCTCGATCGACCATGCAAAGCATATACGATGGGCATAATACTTTTCTCATACCTCAACCTAGGTGGTATTAAAATGTTGTCAAAGAGGCACACCCATCCAATAAGTACTTGGTCAGATAACATACCTAAGGGCGTGTTTTTTTGCAGATGTGCATACCACTAGGAAAAAAACGGTGTATAATGCGTGATCAACCATGCAAATCATATCCGATGGTGACAATACTTTGCACACACCTCAACCTAGTGGAAATGGACTTGCGTGCAAATTGGAGCCCTTATCCGATAAGTACTAGTTTGAATAATACACCTAGGACCGTGTTTTTTCATGGTTGTGCATGACACCAAGGCAAAAACGGTGTTTTATGCTTGATCGACAATGCAAACCATATCCGATGGGCACAATACTTTGCACACACCTTCAACTAGGTGGGATCGACTTACATGCAAAGTGGCACGCCCATCCCATAAGTTCTTGATCGGATAACATACCTAGAAGCGTGTTTTTTGACGGATGTGCATGACACTAGAGCAAAAATAGTATTTAATGCTCGATCGACCATACAAAGCATATCCGATGGGCACAAAACTTTTCGTACGCCTCAACCTAGGTGGTATTGAAATGTTCGCAATGAGGCACACCCATCCGATAAGTAATTGGTCAGATAACACACCTAGCAGCGTGTTTTTTTACGGATGTGCATGGCACTAAGGCAAAAATGGTATTTAATGCTCGATCCACCATGCAAAGCATATCCGATGGGCACGATACTTTGCACACACCTTCAACTAGGTAGAATAGACTTATATGCAAAGCGGCACGTGCATCCCATAAGTGCTTGATTGGATTACATACCTAGCAACGTGTTTTTTGACGGATGTGCATGACACTAGAGCAAAAATAGTATTTAATGCTCGATCGACCATGCAAAGCATATCCGATGGGCACAAAACTTTTCTTACGCCTTAACCTAGGTGGTATTGAAATGTTCTCAATGAGGCACACCCATTCGATAAGTACTTGGTCAGATAACACACCTAATGGCGTGTTTTTTTGCGGATGTGCATATCATTAGGAAAAAATGGTGTATAATGCGTGATCGACCATGAAAATCATATCTGATGGTGACAATACTTTGCACGCACCTCAATGTAGTTAAAACGGACTTGTGTGCAAAGTGGAGCCCGCATCTGATAAGTACTTATTTGAATAACACACCTATGGCCGTGTTTTTATATGGTTGTGCATGACACTAAGGCAAAAACGGTGTGTTATGCTTGATCGACAATGCAAAGCATATCCGATGAACACAATACTTTGCACACACCTTTAAATAGGTGTAATTGACTTACATGCAAAGTGGCACGCCCATCGCATAAGTGCTTGATAAGATAACACACCTAGCAGCGTGTTTTTTTACGGATGTGCACGGCACTAAGGCAAAAATGGTATTTAATGCTCGATCGACCATGCAAAGCATATCCGATGGGCACGATACTTTGCACACACCTTCAAACTTGTGGAATAGACTTACATGCAAAGTGGCACGCCCATCCCATAAGTGCTTGATCGGATAACATACCTAGCAGCGTGTTTTTTGACGGATGTGCATGACACTAGAGTAAAAAAAGTATTTAATGCTCGATCGACCATGCAAATGATATCCGATGGGCACAAAACTTTTTGTATGCCTCAACCTAGGTGGTATTGACATGTTCTCAATGAGGCACTCCCATCCGATAAGTACTTGGTCAAATAACACACCTAATGGCGTGTTTTTTTGCGGATGTGCATATCATTAGGAAAAAAATGGTGTATAATGCGTGATCGACCGTGCAAATCATATCCGATGGTGACAATATGTTGCATGCACCTCAACGTAGTTGAAACAAACTTGCGTGCAAAGTGGATCCCCCATCTGATAAGTGCTTATTTGAATATCACACCTATGGCCGTATTTTTATATGGTTGTGCATGACACTAAGGCAGAAACGGTGTGTTATGCTTGATCGACAATACAAAGCATATCCGATGAACACAATACTTTGCACACACCTTCAACTAGGTGTAATTGACTTACATGCAAAGTGGCACGCCCATCGCATAAGTGCTTGATCAGATAACACACCTAGCAGCGTGTTTTTTTACGGATGTGCATGGCACTAAGGCAAAAATGGTATTTAATGCTCGATCAACCATGCAAAGCATATCGGATGGGCACGATACTCTGCACACATCTTCAACTAGGTGTAATTGACTCACATGCAAAGTGGCATTCCCATCACATAAGTTCTTGATCGGATAACACACCTAGCAGCGTGTTTTTTTCGGATGTGCATGGCACTAAGGCAAAAATGGTATTTAATGCTCGATCGACCATGCAAAGCATATCCGATGGGCATAATACTTTTCTTATACCTCAACCTAGGTGGTATTAAAATGTTGTCAAAGAGGTACACCCATCCGATAAGTACTTGGTCAGATAACATGCCTAAGGGCGTGTTTTTTTGCGGATGTGCATACCACTAGGGAAAAAACGGTGTATAATGCGTGATCGACCATGAAAATCATATCCGATGGTGACAATACTTTGCACACACCTCAACCTAGTTGAAACAGACTTGCGTGCAAACCGGAGCCCCCATCCGATAAGTACTAGTCTGAATAACACATCTAGGACTGCGTTTTTTGACAAATGTGCATGACACTAAGACAAAAACGGTGTTTTATGCTTGATCGACAATGCAAAGCATATCCAATGGGCACAATACTTTGCACACACCTTCAACTAGGTAGAAGCAACTTACATGCAAAGTGGCACGCCCATCCCATAAGTGCTTGATCATATAACATTCCTAGCAGCGTGTTTTTTGACGGATGTGCATGACACTAGAGTAAAAATAGTATTTGATGCTCGATTGACCATGCAAAGGATATCCAATGGGCACAAAACTTTTTTTACGCCTCAAACTAGGTGGTATTGAAATGTTCTCAATGAGGCACACCCATCCGATAAGTACTTGGTCAGATAACACACCTAATGGCGTGTTTTTGTGCGAATGTGCATATCATTAGGGAAAAAATGGTGTATAATGCGTGATCGACCATGCAAATCATATCCGATGGTGACAATACTTTGCACGCACCTTAACGTAGTTAAAACGGACTTGCGTGCAAAGTGGAGCCCCCATCTGATAAGTACTTATTTGAATAACACACCTATGGCCGTGTTTTTATATGGTTGTGCATGACAGTAAGGCAGAAATAGTGTGTTATGCTTGATCGACAATGCAAAGCATATTGGATGGGCACAATACTTTGCACACACCTTCAACTAGGTGGAATTGACTTACATGCAAAGTGGCATTCCCATCGCACAAGTACTTGATCGGATAACACACCTAGCAGCGTTTTTTTTAATGGATGTGCATGACAGGAGCAAAAATAGTATTTAATGCTCGATGGACCATGCAAAGCATATCCGATGGGCACAACACTTTTTGTACACCTCAACTAGGTGGAATTGACTTACATGCAAAGTGGCACCCGCATCCCATTAGTGCCTTATTGGATGCCTTATTGGATAACGTACCTAGTAGGCTCATGTTTTTTTACGGATGTGCATGACACTAGAGCAAAAATAGTATTTAATGCTTGATTGACCATGCAAAGGATAACTTGGCATGTCCATCTGATGAGTACTTGATCGGATAACTTCTCCCACTAATAAATTAAGTACTAATTAAAAATTATAATAAATAAGTAGAATATTAAAAAGAGACTAATATTTATGTAATTGTTGCCACTGCAGCTTGCTTGCGAAGGACTCTCACAAAGGAGGTGGCTATAGATTTTGTTCCAGGGATGGATGTGGTTTTATGTAGCAAAAGAGAAGTAGTTGCATTTGCTACAATCCATGATAGTGATCCCAATTCACTTTGCCACTTTCGAAGACTTGGCGAAGATAAGGTAGCAGTTACTGTATCAAAGATTCTTAGCGCACATGTTGAGCTAAAGTATAAATGTGGAGATATGGAAACACTTGGAGATGTTATGCCCTACAATACATCCAACAAATCATTTATAGCATGGGACAAAGATGAGACTTATGCAACAGACATTATCAAGAATACAAAGTGCACCACCTTGGATTTTACTATAGGGGACATTTTACAAATGAGATCATTTGCAAATAAGATTGTAGCAGAAGGTGAAGTGTTGGGATTTGAACAAGTGGAGCAATGGTCATTTGTGCAGATGAGGATTCTAAAAGTCACTGATGATGGTATGGTTGATAACATAACATCCTTATGTGATCCCTACTATGAGGTAGGCAAGAATATGAGATGGAGCATGCAATTTTTAAACATGAGAAAGAGGCACGTGGTTTTCAATGATAAAGACAACGCATACTACAATATCAAAGGACCTAAAAAGCGTGCCCATGTGCCAGGCTCTATCACTTCAAATGTGGATGATTTCAATATACTCAATTATAGAAGTGACATCTTATCTGGAGTGGATGAGTTCATTGGTTCCAAGAAACAAAATGATTTTAGAAGCGAAGCCTTATCTGGGGTGGATGAATTCTTGCACAGTGAGAAGGGCAAAGGTTTCAATAGCGATGTCTTGTCAAGTGTGAATGAGTTCATGCATATTAACAAACCTGGTGTCAATCAAGGTTGTGGATTTGTGAAAGCCATGCAAGATGTCCCAATGAGTGATGTTCTCTCAGGAGTGGAAGAGTTTCAAGGTTCTCAATACTCTCGTAGAATATTGAATTCATTGAATGGTCCTAAGAGTATGTTAAAAATGAGGATGAGATCAACAGAGGATTATTCAGTATTAACTTTGATTGTGATATGAACAAGGATGCAACGACCAATCATGGATGCTTGGTTACAAACAAATGTGAGGAGAAGAAGTGCATAAATACAGATAACAATGTGCACGAGGAACGAAAACGGTCATACATATGCATGAAGAGAAAAAGAATCCAGGCAGATCCACAAAAGCAACCAAAGAGGAAGAGAGTAATGAAAAAGGAGAACATGTTAAATGCATTGGGATATCTATGTTGCAAGCGAAGATGTATGCGCTTCATTGATCTTGCAGACATCAGGGAATGTAGAGGACACGTGTGGCAAAGAAGGGGAAGCGAAAGAAATGAATACCTTCTCACAAGTCTCTCTTGCTTTCTTCAGAATGGCAATAAAAGGCTAAGTTCAAGACAAAAGGTAAAACCTCTCGTAAATGGAAAAAGGATTTGCAATAAGGCATATCGCAATATTACTGGATTATCCCATGGTACATATTGGGATTTAGTCACCAAGGCAAAGGGAGGCAACAAATTTAGCATTCACGGTAATAGAGGAAGGTCCAAATCAAGAATCTCAACTGTCAGGGCAGCAGCAATTTTACAAGACTTCATACATGAAAATGCTTTGCCTCAACCCCATATATCTACCAAACTCCCTAACGGTGACGCGATCACTGAAATGCACCTTCCAATGGGCTTGACAAAGCTCGAAGTATTTGACTCTATTGCAGAAAAGCAAAGGCAAAGAGGGGATGCTGTAGCTTCTTCTCATACTTTGTATACTCTTTGGAAGAAGAACTTTGGATATGTTAAAATCCCAAGGAGGCAAAAAATGTCAAAGTGCAATGTCTGTGATGATTTAAAGCGAGCGATTGAGAGTGCAACATGTCCAAATCAAAGGGAATTATACAAAAAAAACCGAAAATCTCATCATGACCTTATTCGACATTCCAGACAAAAATATGCATTTTGGAAGGAGCAAGCTATTTCGCATCCTGATGACTACATGTGCCTTATTGTAGATGGCATGGATCATAATACAACAACATTGCCTCGTTTTGTTGCCACTCCACCTAAATTACAAGGAAAGCACTTTCTAAAGACACATCTATGTGGAGTGTTAGTGCATGGAATTAAGTTCTTTGCAGATATATGGATTGATTCCTTGCATCTACATGATAGCAATCAAGTTGTAACATCTATTATGAAGGTAATTCGCAATGTACATGCAGAAAAAGGTCGCCTGCCACCGACTTTGAGAATACAAGCTGATAATTGCTGGCGAGAAAATAAGAATGTACTTATGTTTGCCTTCTGCTCCATGCTAGTTGCTCATCGAATCTTCAATGAGGTCGAATGTGGATTTTTGTATGTTGGGCATACACATGAGGATATCGATCAGGTTTTTAGCACAGTCTCAAGGGAGCTTAAATGCAAGGATGTGGAGACAATAGATGACTTGGTAAGAAGATGTGGCAGGCAAGTTGGTGGTCATAAGGAAAGTACAGTATGTGAGAGGCTCGAAAGAATGTATGATTGGAAGAGCTTCATTCTACCTTTCATACAAACGGGTGGTGATGCATTGACAGGTCATACCAATCCACACTACTTTCGTTTTTTTTTAAAAGATGAAAAACCCGTAATGCAATGGCAACAGTATTCTCATGATACAAAATGGGAACCTGAAGAACCTTACAGTCTCTTAACTTCAATTCCCAGCAAGGAAAGGTATCCAACATGGGCTCCTATACAAGAATTTAATGAGAGGTCTAATTGTGAAATAGATGGATTAAAAGCATTTATTACATACAAAGAGGAAATGCTCCAGAGATATCCTGATTCGAAGCCTACTTGGAGAGAACACACTACCACTGTAATTAACAAGACACGAAATTTAATAAAGGACCTTGAGAGAATGCGAGGCTCAAAGGATGTCAAGGAAGAATGCAATATGTTTTGGCCAAATGTTCATAACGATTTGCGCCCAGCTCCAGTCTTTGAAAATGATTTTGTATCATTACTCCCACGTCCATATTGTGGACCGAAGAAGAGAGAGTTTATGCCACAAGTAGATATAGAGGTTGATTGTTTTGTTGTGGTTCGGCCATCGGATGATGAATATGAGAATGTGAAGTTTTGGGTTGCAAAAGTAGTTGATGTGCAAAGAGATGACCAAGGGAGAGCTACAACATTTACAGCGGTATGGTATGAGCCAAAGGGCAGGAAGGAGAATATGGATAACAACACATTATATACTAATTGTATAATGAAGGAGTGGGTCCCAAATGATGAAGCAGTCTCTCAAGTTTCGACGGAGACAATCATAGTGTCTTGGCATTCAAGGGCAAAGAAATCAAAGAAGCACATGGGATATGAGGTAGAAGGAAAAATAAAAATACCACAGCAAACTATTTTGCATATACACGAATTTTTAAGGATGCTCGCCATGGAGGAAGTAGAAGGAGATAGCGCAAATGAAGAATGTCCATGATTAAAGCTTTGTATTGAAGTCCATTGATTCAGAAGGATTTTATTTGGGTACTAGGCAAGGAGCCAATCCAAGACAATTATAATCAGAGTCATCACCTCGTATGTCAAATGAGAGTCAAAATATGCACTGGATGTCACCCAAGGGTCAAGGCTTGCCAAGACAATAGGGAGTTAATGCAGATGGCACCTGGCAAGGGACTATCACATTGAGCAATAAGACAATGGGGAGTCAATGCACCCAAGGGGCAAGGCTTGGCAAGATAACTTGTGGGAGTTAATGCAGATGGCACCTGTATTTTGCACTGGATGTCACCCAAGGGTCAAGGCTTGGCAAGACAACAGGGAGTTAATGCAGATGGCACCTGGCAAGGGACTATCGCATTGAGCAATAAGACAATGGGGAGTCAATGCACCCAAGGGGCAAGGCTTGGCAAGACAAGCCTAGGTCAAATTATGCAGATGGCAGCTGGCAAGGGACTGTCGTGACATTGAGCAATAAGACAATGGGGTGTCAAATTATGCAGATGGCACGAATTGAGGCTCTTTAAGAGCAACAATTTAAATTGTAAACACATGTTCAATCTATATCATTTTGGATATAAAGACTCTAGCTAAGAGCAACGTCTCTCAATGTAATCATATACATAAAGCTACAATTGCTATTATCCCTCTTTGGTCTTATGGCATCATGTCTTCTTTCTATTTATTAAAAGTTTTGTTAAATTTTGTGCATATTGCCGAGTGACAATGTTATTTTCATGAAATATTTAAGTCTCCTTTCATGGATTTATAAATTTATCACGTCAACGAAAAACGTCAAGGAAAAATATTTAAAATAATTAAATTAACAAATAACTTAGATATAGCTAGAATTTCTAATATAGGATTATTTCAAATTCTTGCATGTTGGTGCAAAAGTATAGATTGAAAAAACAATATTTGTATGTGAATATGATAGAGCCACAAAGTGAACTTTTGATTTGGGAAGGAAAAACGTCAAGGAAAAATATTAAAAATAATTAAATTAACAAATAACTTAGATATAGCTAGAATTTCTAATATAGGATTATTTCAAATTCTTGCATGTTGGTGCAAAAGTATAGATTGAAAAAACAATATTTTTATGTGAATATGACAGTGCCACAAAGTGAACTTTTGATTTGGGAAGAAACTTTTTAGAAAGTAAAATTTTGATTTGGAAAGGATATTTTCATAAAGTAAAGTTTTCATTTGGGAAGGATTTTTGGGCTTCGTCCAAAAACAACACAAAAAGTCCAAAATTAATGAAATAGGTGTTTAGCCATGAATCCACAATCATATGCGACTCTCCTTGAATCGATGCGTTCCACATGAAAATGCTATTCATATGACCATAATGCAATGTACTTTTTGTACTATGAAAGAATGCCATTTAAACAATGAGGATGCATTTTGCAGTTGTAAAAATTGTGACCATGCAAGAAACTTACATGGGGCATACATCCGAGTGCAAATTCCCACTCTCGATTGGTTACTATCTATCCATCATCTTTGGCTTTATGAAGAGCTTCTTGTAGCCAATCACATGACATGTGTCTGGGGAGAATACCGAGGTCTAGTGGGTATGCTTGTGTTTGCCTGTGCATGACTCTAAATCTCATCCTCTCATTTATTCTTTCTTCTTTGGCCTCTTCATATCTCTCAATCCATTTTTGCATCTCGGGACAATTGAGGATACAAAACCTATTGAATTTCACCCTTTTCTCTTTGCTCATCTTTCTTTCAATCCCTTTTCCTTTGAAAACCTCGGCAACAATACAAACATCATCCTTGACATTCCAAGCGTGTGGCATTTTGGGATCCATGGATGCAAGAAACTTCGTGATATAGACTAATGACTCTTGCACAAGCCATCCCTCTACCATGCTTGCTTGGGTCTAGCTCTTATCCTTACAAATACCTTCAAAGTTTTTATAAATCATTCAAGGAAAAACATCTAACGACTATGAATTTTTCCTGCAATGGTGACCTCATCAACAACATGTACAAGCAGGTGCATTTGAGTCATCATAATGCTCTTCTCAAGAAAGAACACAACCGTGATGGAGTCTAATTGAACCAAAACCTAAAACCCCCATCAAATCCCCACAAGCCCCAAAATTCCCAAAACACAAAACCCAAATCTCCCATCAAATCCCCACAACCCCCAAAATGCTACGTCAAAGTCCAAAAAAATTACAGATTGATCAAAATTCCCAAAAAACAAAACCCAAAACCGCCTGAAACTTTGTTTATTCAGTATAACCATTAGTATAGTAGTTGGTATTTACCAATGGCTATACTGACTATTATACTGGCACTTTCTATCTTTGATTATTGATGAAAATGCCATTGATTATACCGATGATTCTTTGGGAAAAACCCTGCGGCCTCCCCTCCTACGATGCCACTTGTGTTTTTGGCTATTCTTGCTCCCTCTGTGCTTTTCACCTGCTTTTCACTTTGCATCCCCATCCCTTGCTCTAAAACAATCTCCCTCCCCCTTCCCACCTCTCCATTCTCTCCATCAATCTCCCTCTCCGAGTTGTAGCAAGTCCTCTTCCTTTTCCCTCAAGGTAAGTCATTCTCTGATCTCCCTCTGTCCATTTCAAGTTCACTTTCTTTTTTTGTTGTTTCTCTACCTTTTGTAGCTCTTCTCTCATGCTTTCCTCTCCCTTTTTCTTATGCTTCCCTCTCCCTTTCCTCTAGTTTCCCTCAAAACCATGAAAGAGATGAAAGAGTTACTTTATCTCATCTTTTCTTGCTTTTCATTACGTTGGATGCTTCTCTTTGGTCTCCTCTCCGTTCCTTTGCTTTGCTGCTCCTTCAAACTCTTGGTTTCGCTCACTAGTTTTCTTAAAAATGGTATGTTTGCTCTCTTTTGTAGGCAAAACCCCTAAATCCTGCATAGAAGACTCTGAGATCGCATCTGTTTCTTGAGATCCACGTAGGAAACATGGCTTTGCCTCCTTTTTTTCTTTTTTCTTTTTATGTTGTGCATTGGTCTGCAACCCTTATCTCCTATTCACTCTCTTCTCCTCCTCTTATACTCCCTTTCCCTCTCTTTTTTTCTGTTTTCCCTCTTCTTTCCCTATCTTCTTCTCTTCTTCTCTCCTTTTCCTTTCTTCTTCTCTATCCCTCTCTTCTTTTCTTCTTCTTCTCTTCCTATCTTATACTCTTTTCTCTCTTTCCCCTCCGTATCTTGTACTTTTCATTCTTTTCTTCTCTCTTATTCTTTCCCTCTCCTTACTTCTTCTTCTCTTTTCCTCTCTTATCCTCTTCCAATCTTTCATTGAAACTATATGGATGAGTCAAGGCATATTTTGATGGCTGTAACTACTCTATCAACACTATACTATCTTTTTCTACTAAACACCTTTTTTTGTGTAGAAAAAAATTTAAGTGATTAAGGTATATTAAATCAAACATTTGGAATTTACCCATGTTTACTAGTGTTAGATTAATTGGGCTATGATCTCTTCCTTTTTACCTAAGAAATGAACTCAATTTCTCCCTTATAAAATAAAGGCTTTTTCAATTACATTTCTCCTCAGGTGAAGTTATATGTACGAAGTGTTGAGATCGAAGGCCTTTGAAATAAGTATAAGTATAGATGAGAAAAGTAATAGAGTGAGAGCAATTCAAAATAGTCCCTAAATTTAAAGACTAGAGTGCCCTTCAAAGGGGTTTTTCCCTTCCCAAGAAGGGTAGGAGAGAGTGAACCTTTAAAAAAAGAAGTGCCACATTGGAACAAATTTCTTGTAGTCCCCTTTAAAACGATCTAAAACATAACTAGAAGGATGACTTCTAAATTACCTTTGGAAATGAAATTCTAGGTTGTCCTTGCCCTTCAAATTTGAGGCCTCATTCTTCTAGTGCCCTTCAAATAATGATTTAAAGACATGTTAACTAGAAGGATGCCTTCTAAATTACCCTTCAAAATAACATTCTAGGCTGCCCTTGAGACCCGAGGCCTCATTCTAAGACAAGAAATGTTTCAGAGTTATGATTCAATCCGTTGATTCTTCTTCTTTGTAGGGGAGTTGCAAGAACCCAACTTTGCAGTCAAAACGAAATGGTTGAAAATCTTGGATACCCTGCATTGTCACGTCATACGTTCCCACTATAAGAGCCTTCTTCATCCTCGCCCAATGTTTCCCATGCCTCCTATGAACACTTAAATCTGTAGAACTGCTTGCTGTTTGCCTCATTCGTGTTTTGACAATCTCCCTTAAGGACGGATAATGGCTGTTCATCCACTCCAATATTTCTGGGCCTCTCAATTTCGCCTCGAAAAGCTCTGGGTCAGCTTCCAATTGCCGTAATATCTCTTCGGTAGCTGGAGATACAGAAGTACGTGAGCGTAGTCGACTTCCTCCCTGATTTCGCTTCAAATCCAGTGGTACTTGAACTATTTCTGACCAATTCTGCACAATTCCAACGAGTTTAATGGACCTTTTCAACTCCTGCATACAATTGTTGCGATGAACTGATGACCTACAACGTTAACAAGTCACGGCGACGGACGGTTATATCAGATTGAACTGATGACCTACAACGTTTATAAGTCATGACGACGGATGGTTAACAGGTGTGAATATAATATCCGGCCTCTCTTGTCATATGCTCGGGTTAGTAACGATATTATATGCAGAGCACATGTAGTGCGATACGCAAAAATGAGGCTGCATTAGTTGGCTCCACAGTAATTCCTTTACGTAAGAATTCAAGCCAAATGCCAATGTACATGCAGGCAATATAATCCTGTATTATGAGACCAATCGGCAATTACGATCATCACCATATTGTTCAACGTAAGAATTCAAGCCAAATGCCTTTGTACATGCAGCACGCACTATTATCCTATCTAAAGAGACTAATTAGCAGCGTCGATCACCATATTGTTCAGTTCAGCTTTGCATTCAAAGCTACGGCGGGAGGAGTTCGCTGTGCCATACCTCGATAATGTCATCTATTTGCTCTCTCCATTGCCAACAAAAGAAGATCCATACTATTAATTGCCTCTTCCACCCTTTCATCGTACTCCTTAGTTCTGTTGGAGTCATAATACTCCTCACAAGACGGTGGTAATTCAGAAGGTTCTTCCAGGCACGAGGGCTCCTATATTCAGCGTATGTATGGTCCACCAAGTGCCGGAATGCCTCAATCTCACCTTTGGAATAATTTGAATCCAACACACTTATATTTCTAGCTCTCCAGCCTGAATAAACGGCGACAAACAGTACGGGATAACAGACTTCAGATTACTTCATCCATTCATATTTTCCCAAATCAGTTACGACGATGCGCTCAATATTGCTGAATGACTGCAAACATTCGACGTCTAATCCTCTTATTTAGGTACTATTAGGCACCTTTGTCCCGTTGATCAGTCGAAGGCCCTGCAAAAGAACCCCACGATATGAGCAATGCGCTTAAATATAAGAGTACTACAGCTAATTATTGCTTTTGCTAACAACAGATTTTGTTTCTGAGAACACTCTATGGATTCTGCTGAAATTCACAAATGGTAATTACGAGATCACCTCCTCCGATTTCGATTGTAGTATCGATCTGAATTTCTGTCTGATGTTCGATTTCGATTGTAGTATAGTTCTGAATTTCTGTCGGATCTTCTGAATCGTATTTGACTTCCTCGACTTCTTCAGGCCAATCGCTCACTTCTGTATTTCCGTGAAGCGCCTGATCCAAATTCCTGTCCGTGGCATTATTCTGATAGTCGGTTGGATCGTTGAGCAGCTCCCTCAGGAACTTGTTCTTTATTTCATCGACCCCCGGGTCTGGTAACACGATGGGGATTTGAAACATCTGACGCAGGAACGTCTTCCGTCCGTCCAAAGGTTCCCTTTTGTAACCAGACGTCGCTTGCAAAGAGCCCTGAACCGTATTTGTTATGGCGGTACGAAACTCCGTTTGCCCAGCATCGCTCGTAGAGCCCGGCGTTTGTATCACATCCTCAACTATTTCCTTGTCAATCGCTACCACAGCATTTATATCGCAACTTTTCAGGATTACGTTCAATGGAGCTAGCAGCTGCACTCCACAAATTTCAGTCATGGCTTTCATATTCTGAATTTCAGAAGAGCAAAAAAAAAAACAAGCTTCCTAACTACGCTACTCATGATGGGAGAGTTCTGTACTAAAAATTATGGGATGTCGCAGAGTACGCACCTCTTCTTTTCGTCTGTCCAGGTTGTCAATGAACACGACCACTCGCAGATTATCTTCCGGTGGAATCGTCTTTAAAGCGTCAGTTCTTTCCGCCGCATTGTCCAAGGAAGTGACTGGTGCCCACGGCCACAACCATGCAAACACTTTCCAGACTAAGAAGGTCGGCTTCATACACATATATTTTCGAAGAAATTTAATATCCTCTATCACTTGGTGCTGATAGCCCAATTTGGATTCATGCTCTGGCAACTGCGTGTATGTACGAAGCCGTTCACTGACGGGCTGCACTACACCAATGATTTTCTTTGAAACAAGCCAGACCACGCTGAAGAAAGTCACCGGCTGGGAACCGATTTTGAAGAACTCAAGCACTGCCTGATGTTGCTTTGGTATCGATAGCAATTTCCATAGTCCCCAGGCAATCAATAGACCCAGCAGCACGATCATTATGACTGGTAGTACCATCTTAAAGACAATATCACGAGGCTTCTTTTTACATGAATAGACCCAAGATGCCTGGAGTAATTGGGCAGCAGTCATGCAACCCTCCATCTTCTTTGAGATCTCTACTGCGAGGCCAGCCCACGCCTGGTCCTTGCTTTCATATTTCCATGCATTATACCACACTGTGAGAACAGCGGGTATATTGGCCTGTATTAGTAATCAAGAAGCTGCTTGTCAGTTTCTTTCAGCCGACGACAACATGAAGGTTTACCGATAAGGTACGTGACATGGCTGCATTCAAATCTACTACAACCCACAAAACAGGTGGCCTGTTACTTGCCCATGGCAATCACTAGAGTCTAGCTGATCAGAGATTGGAGACGAAATACAGGTGAGACACTAGCAATCCACAAAACAAGAATTGTAATTAAATGCCATGCGCAGGTCTGCAAACGGTAATAGATTCACTCACCTGGTTTCCACATTTTGCAAGCGCTAAACGTTCCCACATCCACGAAGATTCCTGCCTGTAATTCTCCAAGAAGGCCTCCACGGCTTTCTTTTCGTCCTCAATTTGCGTCTGTGAGAAGATTTCTTTTCTCTTTTCATCCACATACGTGGCAACTTTCAATATTAATTTCGCTTTTCGTCTCTGATGATATTGAACAAGATTAGGCTTAGCTTGGAAAGATAGACCATTCAAGACAAGTTGGTACAATTCTTCACCTAGCTAGCCTGAGTAATAGGACACAATTTTCTCAGGACGGGTGGAACGAACGCGATCGTGGAGCTGCTTATTTTGCCATTTATAGTTTGTGGAGAATTTATTTCGGTAACACTGTACCTCGAGTTTCCCTATCTCTCGTGCAGCTTGATGACGCAAACTCTTGGCTCTTTTGTTAAACCTTTCATCTTTTGTTAATGCACCCGAGAAGTTATTTTCTTCTGGTGGATCCCCTGAATCCTCCAATATGGCTTGCATTGCAGCCTTCTGCAGCAGTACTTGCTTGACCTGCAAGAGTACATTTCAAGAACATGAGACTGTACATTAGGATGACTATTAAAGCCTTACCTTATCTTAGGGGCGCACCTGAACCATAAGGCTGGATTTTCCCATCCCAGGACCTCCGAAGATGCCAATCGTGATGGGACTGCCCATATGCTGATTCAAAAGCAGTGCAGCTATGGCATCTCTGATAGCTTCTCTTCCTGTACGACCCGAATGTCAACCACTTTATGTCAAAACTTCCTTGCAAGTTCCAATGTGAAGCTTAAAGACATGCATTCAAATGAGCTTCAAATTAGTGTGCATCGGATTCTCAAGAACAGGACAGACCAACATTGGTCAAGTTCTCAACGGGATTTTATAATTTAAGAGTACTTTGATTTGGCTTGATGTGCTTTTCCTATCTATCTTAAAATTTTCAACCTCAACTTCAGGGGAGCTTCAGTTATCGATTGTGTCTCCAATTAGGTTGTCTCATTCTCACTAAAATGGATCTATACCAAGGCGTGCATACCATTGATAAAGGGGATGCAATTATTACATCAATTTCTGATAGACACGTAACCAAATCTTGCTTGAACTTTTCCAAACGTTCACATCTTCTCCTTTGAAGATGAGATTTAATTATGCCATTCTCAATGCTTTCCTTGTAGATTAGTGACGGGATTGTTGTACTTCTAGTACTTGATCAACTCTTTCATCCTATTATTGCTTCCATTTATGTCTAATATGATAACTTTCTAGTAGAAATAATATTCTATTAAGAAATATGAAACAATAATGGTCTCCTCAATTTAAACAAGCCTTATAAGACCTACAACATTGAAAACTACAACGTATGATTTTGTTCCAAAGAGAGCAGAATTATACTTAGAACTTTTACTACCATGACCCATGAGATATTTAAACATGCAACCATGATAAGAAACTTCATATCTAACATGCAATATGAAACAAGGATGCCAAATTACTAGACATAAGGCACACAAAAGCCACTTGTTCAAAACTATAGCTGATGGGAGATGCAGACCAGGATTTCGAGTTCAAATCATCTCCTTCGAAGTATATTGATTCCAAGGGATGCCATTGACCAACTTGCTTGCAGTCTAGTGTAATCACTTAGACAACCCCATTTGGAGTAGTTCTTTTCCTCTATAGGTTCCTTTGTTGTGGTATTTAGCTTTCCATATGTACTCTTGCACTATATAGACAAGCCCTAAATTTCCTTCATTGATCTTTTTACCAATTTTATGCATTAGGTTGCAAGCAATTAAAAAAAATTCTTTATTTTGATGCTAACATGGCATGGTAAGCTATCAATCAATTGCCAGTGACTTGCTCTAGGTTCATGAGGAATTCCTTTAGGATTGCTCACTATTAAGGTGCTTAATTATGGCTACGAAGAGCCTAAGGATCATATAGTCTACTAGGACTATTGTTTTGAGGCCTTTGATTATTAAAGGGGGGAAGTCCTATTTTCACCTCTAGGGTTGTCTTGTATGGCTATTCATTTATGTGTAGTTTGTGGTCCCAATTATCAGTGTACTTGCTATCATTTTTTTGGATATGTTGTAGAGCGACTTCTTTGGTGAATTCATCCTTATCATTAGCATGTGGAAAGTATAGGATTTTCTTCCAACTTATGATCATGAGCTTGAAGAGTACATGCAAGACTACTTTTGAATAAAGTGTGCACCTCGATCACTCACAATTTACAAGGGATTACCACATCGGGTAATGATTCATTCATAAAGAAAGTGATTGTTCTTCTAGGATGACTAGAGACGACGACTGTTCATGTTTAGGAAGTAATTCACGGCAACAACTATATTCTAGGCACTTGATTATAGAGGAGGATTCAAAAATCAAGATGTGAAGGAGAGAGAGTAACATAACAATTTTGTAGGAGTTTCTCTACTAGGAGGCCTTACAACGCATGGGACACTAGAAAGAAGGATTAGAAAGCTTGAGGCCCTCTATGACTTTAATTTAATGAAAGAAAGAGAACCCCTAGATTTCTCTAGATAGTAGTATGATGGACTTTTTATTTCAAAACAGAGAAAAGGAACTTCTATTAATGCTTAAAATCCAACCATACAAATTGGTAAAATTGAAAAGGTGCCAATCGTGGCCAAAAACAAAAATGGGTTAAAAGAAAACCCACCTATTGCCAGAGATCCCAACTCACTACTAGGGATTCTCTGTAACAGGGGCTAACAACCATGGTGGTGGACTATACAACCAACGAATCTGCTCTGACCAGCCATAACCACTCTCCGAGGTCCCACTGTATCTTGGTGAGAGGGCATCCCTCCCATAACCATAGTCTCTAGCAAGGGGCATCTAGGTCTATGATGCAAGAAGGGTTGATCAACCACTCCTTGCCCAAACGTCCCGCTACTCAGACACTCTACCAACCCACTTGGCCTAACACCCCATCCATCTCTTGATCCCTTGTGATCCAAGACTGCAGTAGTTCGCTCGGTCCCACATCATAGAACCACACGCTCGTGGGGGTTGGCAGCTGTGGGCACATCTGAATCCTCAGAGGTACACCCCTCCTAGAGAACTCTCCTAGCTAGTGTGTCGGAGTGAAAACCTACAGTCCCTCCCTCCAAGAGTCTGCTGCCTCTATCTCCACCATCCTTTGGCGGCCCCCTAAGAATCTAGAAGATTCAAATAATTTTTTTGAATTCTATAGAAATGTGACAAAATCGTATGTTTGATAATAAGGAGTTGATTCCAAGGAAAGGGATTTAATGTCCCCTGGATTGATTATATTGAATCATAGATAGACTATTAAAGTCTGGAGGATTTGTTGAATCACATGGACTGAGCTCTCCTATGGACCCTAATCTACTCTAATGACAATACTAATCTAAGGTGGATGAATCCTAAGAGTGATCATGATCTATAACTCAAGTCAATTAGGTTCCAAGATAGATTAGCTTGGACTCATAAAGAGAATCTTGAGATAGTGCAAAGTGCTTGATTGATATTACTTCAAATGAACCTCCCTTTTATAGGTGAGGGTACTTACATCCATATGCTTGCTCACATGTGGGATATCTCCTCCATGCCATGTGGCAGCTTGCCCTTTACTCATACCTTTGCTCTACATGTGCTCATGGCACCACAACTCTCAACACCTCCCCTTGGTGCCATGATCCTTTGGCTACTACAAGGTGGTCAGATGTGAGTTACAAATCCATCACCTCCCCTTAGTGCATGCATTGCTACTTAAGGTGGCCAAGTGTGGTTTTTACATGTCAATACCTCCCATGGGTGCTTTCATCGCTACTCTCAGGTGGTCAGGTTTGATTACAAAATATAGGCAAGGTTGGCAAGGTTTTTGTTTCTCAATACATTCCATTGATGTCACCTTTTGGCTCATGGCTTGATGATGATGCTGTGTAGTTGACTTGCTGGTTCTTCAATCTGCAATCTTCTTCCTTGTGTCCGAGCTTCTTGCAATGGTGACACTTTGGTTTGTTCTTCAATCTGCAGTCACTTTGATAGTGACCCATCCTTCCGCAATGGTAGCATTTCATTGATGTTTTATTGAATAGTGCTTGTTCTTCATTATAGCTATTGCATGTTGATGTCGATGTCGATGCCTTCAACTCTCTTTCTTTTTCGAGAAGAGAGGATACACATTCTTCAAACTTTGGATCTGGCAAATTCTTCAAAGTGGTTGTCAATGCACTATACTCTGCAAGCATGCTTTTAAGGAGAATTGCAAGTGCATCTTTCTCTCCTACTTTTGCATTTATGCCCTCTAGTTGGGTCATAATGCTTTTGATTTTGTTGACAAATTGTGCCATGGATTCATTGAAGCCCATGTGCATACCATAGAATTCAGTCTTAAGATGGATTTCTTGGTTTTTGGCTTTTGCACCAAACACTCTGTTCAACTCATTGGGACCATGCATCCTGAGTGCATCCTTGGCATGATCCTTAGAGTCTATATGATGAATTATGTTTGGACCCAAGTGCAATCCAATGAGTGATAGTGCTGCTTCATCTTTTTCCTTCCAAGCATCATTTTGTGCAGTGGGTATGTCTTCTTTTACAATCTTCCAAAGCTTTTGGTGCATCAGGAGATATCTCATTTGTATAGACCATGTGTGAAATCCATCCCCGGTGAACTTCTCAATAGTTGGGGTGTGGATTACCATTGCAAAGGTCTTACCAGTTGATGATACTTTCAAATCTGGCAGTGTCTAATTGCATACAGAAAATATGAGTTGACAAGCGTGTAGAGCTCAAAAAACTAGTTTGAATTTGCTCCGATGCTCGACGCTGTGGAGATTTGGAGAAGGTGATGCTGTTTCGTTGAGTGAGATGTAGGAGAGGCTACAACCCTTGGCTGTAGATAGTAGGAGAAGGCTGGTCTGCAGATGGAATGCTTGTGGGTCAGCTGCATGAGCTTTGGCGCAATGAAGTTGCAGGTGGTGAAGGAGATGCAGGCGGTCGTTAAGACATTGAAGCTGAAGTCGCTGCTGCTAGCTTTGGTGGATCTGCTAGTGTAGCTGAGGCTATAGAATTCATTTGATGGGCGTGCTTCTTGTGACTCGGGAGCAGGGATAGGCCGCATCGCGATGGACTGGAGCAACCATTTGGTGAAGGAGAGACTTTGTATGGAGCATGCTGCAGCTAAGGTCGTTGTTGGAGAAGCTCTAGAACCAGATGGGATGGAGCTGGCTGAAGGCAAATGATTTGGAGAGGTCTACCTTTCACAGTCCATCATGAAGGCGCTACTAGGAGCATGAGCTGTTGGAGGTTGTAGGCACGTTGGCTATGGAGACGCTTGGAAGCATGAAGGTGCTTTTCTTTTTTGGTCATCGAGGTCACATAACTGAGCTTGCCTTGCTCACACCTCTCTCAACACTCATGAAATGGACCTCTCAAGAACCATAATCACTTAAAGTAGCTCTCTCTCTCTCTCTCTCTCTCTCAACTATCAGAAGAAGAACATAGGTCTCTCTTTCACTCGATCTCTCAACGGAAGAGATATCTCTCAGATGTAGACGGAAATCTCTCAAAAAAAAATCTACATCTAATCTAGGAGAGCTAGGACCTAAGCTCTGATACCATGTTGAATCACATGGACCGAGCTCTCCTATGGACCCTAATCTACTCTAATGATAATACTAATCTAGTGGATGAATCCTAAGAGTGATCATGATCTATAACTCAAGTATGATTAGGTTCCAAGATAGATTAGCTTGGACTCATAAAGAGAATCTTGAGATAAGTGCAAAGTGCTTGATTGATATTACTTCAAATGAACCTCCCTTTTATAGGTGAGGGTACTTACATCCATATGCTTGCTCACATGTGGGATATCTCCTCCATGCCATGTGGTAGCTTGCCCTTTACTCATACCTTTGCTCTACATGTGCTCATGGCACCACAACTCTCAATAGGATTGTCGCAGCAAACTTGCCCTTGTCTCATTAGAAGAGGACCGTTTAATGATAGATCGAGCTCGTAAGATAGAATGTTTCTTATCACAACCTAGCAATGCAATTTCCCCGATGCAACCATGGAAAACCGGGCTAATAAGAGCATAAGCAAGTGATACGACTTAAGGTGGATGAGAAAGGACCTCTAATCATGCCTCTACCTCTGCTAGGAGTCTAGACCATGTTCGTAGGGAGCGAGCTAGGCCATTGTCCCATTGTGCCCAGCAAATGTGTAGCCACTTCCCTAGCATCAAACCATCTTGGTCTCTGACCTCTGGGTGCTAGATAAGTGGCTGGCGTGCAAACTCCTCTGCATACCAGGGGTTGAATCAGATGAGACCTCTTGAGATCCACTACCAAATCCTCAAGAGACTCCTCATCAAGGGTGAGCCCTTCCCTGTGAGAGGGGCCTCCGAAAAAGATCCACCTGTGGGATGACTTCCACTGACCACCTGTGCAAGGGGTGTTCCTCAAGAGACCGCAGTATAGGAGATGTTTCCAAGGCTCCCTACTTGGAGTGAGACCCTTGACTATCAACTTGTCCAACAGGGCTCTGCTCGTCATCTCTGGATCTATAATACCCAGGCCTCCCTGTGCCTATGGTAGTATCACTATCTACCACACAACTCTAGCTCTAGTGTTGCGAGTGCCATTTGATCCTGTCTAAAGGAAGTTACGGACCAAGCATCTCAATTGTCCCATGCAACCCCTGTGAAAACACCAACAAGAGGCTATATACTAGATTGTGGCCAATAGGACTTGGTTAGACACCAAGGCCCTTCCTACAAGAGAGAGCTTGGTTGAGCTCCAATAAAGAAGCTTGCACCTCACACTCTCAAGGACCAGGGCCATCTGCTACTCTATGGAGATGTCAATGCCCACACGACATCCTAAGTACCTCATCGATTGGCCATTTGGGATCCACCTGAAGTCTATCAATGTGCCCCACCGAAGAATGTCTTGAGACTCCTTAGTCTTATTGAAAGAAAACCAACTGATTTGCCTTAGTTGATCCTTGCGCCTGAGGCAGTGCAATAAACCTTAAGAGCCCCCCTGACCACATCTAGGCTCTACTTCGAGCCCTCCACATACAAGGT
This sequence comes from Dipteris shenzhenensis, assembly GCF_047967505.1. Lineage (NCBI taxonomy): Eukaryota > Viridiplantae > Streptophyta > Polypodiopsida > Gleicheniales > Dipteridaceae > Dipteris > Dipteris shenzhenensis. Next base: position 23,522,096 of record NC_141603.1, on the reverse strand, counting down.
TGTATCATATGCAAACTATGAGTCTAGAAGCTTCTCCTCTTGTCTAATCGATAGCCTCATCCCTCTGAAGCCAACCATCTATGACCTCAAGAAATAGCCTAATGCCTCCGCGACAAAGAGAAAGAGGAAGGGAGCCAGTGGGTAGTCCTGTCTCATAGAGTGGGTGAGCGGGAAGGCCTCCCCGGTGAACCCACTCATCATCTGACTGGAACTCCTTGCATACAAGGCGGAGATCCCTCTGATCCACTTGTCTGAGAAGCCTAATCTCTGAGTCATGCCCTCCAAGAAGGACCACCTTACTCGATCGCAAGCCTTCTCAAAATCTAGCAACATGATCGCAAGGGGCTGTGCCTCCTCCCTGGCCCAATCCAGTGCCTCCCAAAAGGTGAAGATGTTGTCGAGGATGCTATGCTCTTGGACAACAAAACCTATCTGTGTGTTATGGATTATGTCGACTAGATGGGGTCATAGCCACAAACTCAAGACCTTGGCTAAGATCTTGTAGGCAGTGTCTAGCAGAGTGATCGGTCTCCACTATCAAATGTCTACATGGTCCCCTCCCTTTAGGAAGTATGATGATCTTTAATGGAGGATAATTTAATGCGCTTGCAATTTTCCAACGTAGGATGTTTGCAAACAAGGAACACCATCTCACATTTAGTCTTGAGTTATGGGCTAATTAGAGATGGGTGAAGAACAAAACATGGCAAAATAAGCCCCCATAAGATATGATAATGAGACTAAAGAAAATATGACTCATGGAGATGAATACCATCATGAAAAATGCACTAGATGCATTCCATCATGCAAAGGTACCATTGTTGACAGAATATGGACCATTTGACTGCATTTTGGGGGTCATAATATTAAGAAACCCTAGAAATGATGAGGATGAAAAGACCCCTTTTTAAATTCAAAATAATGGGTTTTTCAAAAATTCAATTAAAAATCCCAACATGTAAATAGATTTTAGTAAATCTATAATTTTTTTAAATTTTTGAATTTCTAAAACTAAGCATCAAGGGGCCATCTTGAGAACACATTACTATTAATAGATTATTGTATCCTCTAAGTTATAAGCTAAGTCATTTATGCTAGCTAGGCTAGGCTAAACCCTAGCCTAGCTAGTCTTAAATAGGGACCTATTGAAAAGGTGAAATAGTGAGCAAAATCTTATTTGCTAATATGCCCATCCTCCTAGGCAAAATGTTACTTACAAAATTCTTACCAAAGGTTATCCAGAGTCTCCTACGTCAATGCTAGCATTGAACTTAGAAGCCTCATGCCTCACCAAAAGGGAGGATTAAATGTGGCAGATGACCAATTTTTTGAAGGAGACAAATTTTTCTTAGGGAAGAAATCTCACAAACGTAATCAAAGGTTTTGGCATGAGAAGTGTCAACAATTAGAAGTGAGCATGGAGTGACCATGCAACTCATACTCTACACATGGTATTATGAAGAGGAAGATCGAGACATAGGTGTCTTGTCTATCCAAATGTAAACCATCTCTTACATTTGAAAAGAAAATGATACAATATATACAAAATCCTAAATGTGGGTTGTTATACGTCTACAAGAACTATATATACATGACCTAGGTCCCATACAAGACTCGTAAATTTCAAAACCATGTACCTATCTACATAACATACACAATATATGTCTTACCATGTGTACATAATAAACCATGCCGATGTCCTAGACCTTAACAATATCATGTCATCGGATGGCCTTTATGGCATAAAGAGATATATGGGATAAATTTTTTTCATACTTCCCATAAAGCAAGGCTTTCAGGAATGCTTTCATGAATAGGTTGGTACCTTGACTAGATGGTTTCTTCTTCAACTTGATGTATGATAAAATAGTAGCAAATGTCAAAGCATTGGGATTATTTGCCAACTCTTTGCCAATGAAATGACACTTTGATTGTCATAGAAGATTTGTATAGCACTATCTTCAACTACATCAATATCCTCCAAGGTCTATCAAATCCAAACATGCACATCACTTGCAAGTAAAATATAATGAGCCTCTGTTATAGAAAATGCCACGGTTGCTTGCCTCTTGCTAGATTAGGACACTTACTGAAAACTTAGCATGAATTTGTATCCAGAACTAAAATTACACTTTGGTCCACTAAATTTTCATTGATTATAAAAGATAAGAGATACCAATCCATATTAGCATATCAGCTTGCCAATATAGTATATGATTTGAAAATGAGGCACTTCTAGTTTTTTGACATTATGTGTGGTTTGAATCGTTCTACTAAGCGATATGGCATCCAAAATTTTGAGCTGTTCTAATATGGGAGCCTATATATGTGGTTTGAATTTGCAATATACCTTCCTCCATCTAGTTGATCTAGACACCTAAAATGTAATGAAAGAGTCAATATCATGCATTTCAAAATATATGCAAAGATTGAATTTGACATCTTTGATGAGTCTTTGATGAGATCAGCTTGTTGTTGCTACCTACAACAATAAGGTCATCCACATATCGTGCAATGATAGTGAGAGTATCGGAATTCCTATTGACATATTCTCCATGCAATGATAAACTCATCCACCTTATTGGTACTTGACATAGAGAGAGCATCTAGGTTTCTACCATCTTGAATTCATTGACCCATTGTGGTTTGCATAGAGGCTATTCATCCATAGCTTCATACACACTCTTGGTTAGGCCATAGCATCAATCAAACACCTATGGTTTCCTTTGTTGTGGATTCATCTTAACATCATATATTGTGCATGGCACTAACAAGAAAGAGTGCTAAAAGAAAAGGGTTGAAAACCCTAACCCTAACCCTAAAGGAGTTGGTATGTATTCATGATTCTTTCAAAACTAAATCTAGTGTACAGTAAGTCATTTGTGGTGTGCTCTCTAGCTGTGCCCTCTCTCCAAATTTGCTCATGGTATCAGATCTCCCTTGCCTTTCGTTGAAGCATTGTGATCCTTGTGAGGGTGAGAGAGTGATTGAGAGGTTTCTTAAGTTTTCTCCTTGAGAGTTCACTTCCGGTGAAAGACTTCCATCCATATTTTTGTCCACTTATTTCTGTTCATTTCCTCTTGAGAGTTGGGAGATTTCCATAATGAGAAATTGACTTTGTGTTCATTATTCCATGAGAAGAACCCATTCTGGTTGAGAGATAGAGACTATCCTTCTCTAGTCTACTCTATATTGTGTTCAGGGTGTTCATCTCCAAACATTTTGGTGTACCATGTGCATTCAAAAGGAGGCGTATTTAAATCCCACTTTTGGGAAGAAATTAATAGGATTGCAATAATAGGAGGGTTTTTTAAATTCAAATTTAGAAAAAAATCCGTTACTTCATAAGTAAAGAGGGGTGGTTTTATTGGGGGGAAAATGTTAGTTAAGGGGTTTTCTAAATACTCCTTGAACGCATGTGATACCTAGGATTCCTTAGTAGTGCACCCTCCAAGATATTGTGTGAGAGACAAAGGTCTCCATTGCATGAATCTATGTTCTTTAAAGCATTGGCATTCATATTTGGAGAGAGATTTATCATGTGATGTTCATGAGGGTCTCTAAGTCTCGAATATCAATATGCAACAACGAAGCGCTAGACGACCCTCAATCGATGGCAAACATCTATAGCTCTACAATGTCTCCCATAGTCCGGCGGCTTCAAAACACCAAAAGCCAAGCAAGGAAACCATGCTCCCGTATGCGCACAAGGCAATAAATAATAGTAGCCATAGTGCTCCATGCAAATGCCTCCAATGACCAGTATCCATCAACAACATGTGAACAGTTGACGGCCATCTCCAAAGCAATACCATAATGACCTAACTGTCAAACTTGTAAACAACCAAGTTGGAGGACTTCAAAGCTTTATCAGCAAGTAATGTGGGACAAGAACTTTTGCAACATGAGGCAGTAGACCAACACCTATGACATGAGGCAACAGACCAACATGCAGAATGAGCAACGGCTTGAAGCATAGCCATTGCCAACTCCAGTGCTCCTACAACAACTCCCAAGTGACACGAGCAACCTAGAATGTCTAACCAATTAGGCATAACCCAAATAAAGAAAAATCTGATAGAACCACTCCAGTAACTGTGGGGTTAAAGCCCACTATGCCTAGATATCCCCGGTTATACACATGTCCAATATATACTCAAACATATAAATAAGATCATACACAAGGTTAGGGTGATCTTGCATCCACCAAAACTTGTGTGGCTCTCTTCTAGCTCTCCCTCTCTCTCACCCTCTCCCTTTTTTCTTCCATTGAGAGCACTCTCAATTGGTATTAGAGCCTGAGTGGTCTATCTGATGCTTGTGGGTAGAACTCACTGAAGTTCTTCCAGTGTCGAAATTTGCCATTGTTTGCAATACTCTGGACTAGATTCTCGTATCCCTCTCCTAGTGGAGCGTGGAGTCTATAGCTATAGCTCTATGGGAGGATGGAGCAAGCCTGTGGGTGCTTGTTTGAGCTCCTTAGATGGTATTGGAACTTCTAGAATCTGAAAAGTGGTTTTGGAAGTTTTTGAGTGGTTTTTTGCAAGCCTACAAGTGGTTTTAGAGCAAAAACACGTTTTTTATGATTCCCATGTTCCTTTCGTTGGACTGAGAGTCTGAAATGATTTGCAGAGGTAGCCATTGCTTGCTTTTGGTGTCCATTGCAATTTGGGAATTTGAAAACCCCTTCATTCTTGAATTTGGGATCATTTTGTTGGATTTATGACTCACTACCTCTGCTTCAACGTTTTTTCTGCTAGTGTGTTGGAACATAAGTTTGGAGCAACCATTCCCAAATTTGTTAGTTTTGGTGGATTCACAAGGTCTTAAGACTTCTGTGTTGCTCATCATTCGCATTTCAGTGGTGTTTAGAAACATATCTATTTGCTAAAATGTTTTTTGGTCTATGTGTTGGACCCGGTGATTCGGACCACAGTTTCCAAAACCGTCCATCCCATTGCATTTAGGAAGCCCAAAACCCCCACCTATCAGCTCTTGTGTAATTCTATGGAGATTTGGAGAAGTTTTGTCTCTTTGAGACGTCGAATTGTTTGTTTCTCTCTAAAAAATCCATTCAAAGGTTCAAACCTTTGATTTTTTGATTACAGGTCAATTGCCTGGGGGATTCACTCTTCATTAAAGGGGGACGTCACCTGCGTGCATGAACTTCAAGAAAACCCCCTATTTAAGATCCACGTAGGATGATAAAACACCCCTATTTAAGCTTATAAGATACCACCAAAATTCCATTATGTCCCCCCTTTCCTTAAATCTACATTCTCTCTCAAGCATTTAGATTACACAATAAGCAAATTTAGGTTACTTTCCCTATGACTATTTAAAACCATACACAGAATCAAACTTGTTTGGACTAGTTACCCAAGGTAACCTATATTATGTCCCCCCTTCTTAAATATGACATGGTCCCCCTAGCTTAAATTCAATATTGGGGAAAAAAAAAGGGCCCCCACCCCTAATGTATAAGCTTATGCCTCATTTCAAAAAAAACCCCTATTGTACACTCACGTGATATCATAAGTTTCCCCCTGTGAATCCCCCGGGGTCAATTGCAAGCGTTGACTCCTTGTTTCCCATTCATTGGTTGGGATTTTGGAGTTCTAGCAAAAATGAGATATTTGTAGATTGTGTTCCCGAGTCCAATTATCAATGATGCCCATGTTTTGAGGAATATCAGATCCTATTTTTAGTAGCGGTATTGCCATGGGGGCATGATTTTTGGGACATATATTATCCAGATCACTCTGGTTGTAGTGTGAGCCATGTGCGCTCATTGGTGGTTTACAGGCCATTTGTATGTATTGCGGTCCTTGTTGGATGCACTGATAGGACCAAATTGCCTTGTGGGATGCTATTTTGATGGACACTTTGTACATGGATGCTATTTTATGCTGAGGGACATCTTTGACAAATTATAGTTGATGCACTAATAGTGCTATGCTCTCTTGGCATTAGGTTTGCCATATTGTAGGTTGGCATTTTCTTTTGGGCCAGATTTTGCTCATATGGATGTATAGTATATGCACATGAGTCAGATGCATTTTGATGCTTTGAGCTTTGAGTTTTTGGTGATATATTCCTCCATTGTGGCAGACATATTTGGGGGCACCTGGTATTTGGTGTGATTCTTCTAGGCACTAGCATTTGGGATTTTGCTTTATTTTACATCATGGTATCCTCTTCCATGTCTGGAAAGGAGTTTTTCAGCATTAAAAATTTTGATGGGACAAAATTTTCTCTATGGAAAGAACAGATAAGGGATGTGCCTATGCAAAAGAAGTAGATTAAACCCTTGAAAGGGATTGCAGCTAAGCTTACGACTATGTTTGAGGATGATTGGAATAAGTTGGATCCATTAGCAAAGTCTACTATTAGACTTCATCTTGTAGAGTTGGTTATTTCATAGTAGTAAATGAGCAGACTACAAAATATTTGTGGAAGAATTTATGTGCCACTTATGAGAAGGAAAGTACCTCTAATAAAGTTTACCTTTTGAAGAGGTTGTTTGAGTTGCAGATGAAGGAAGGGGTCTCCATTTCTTCTCACTTGAATGAATTCAATATTATTTTCAGCCATCTTTAGGCTCAAAAGTTGAAGGGAGGACAAGGGAAAAGTGAAGATCAAGGAGATCAATGCAGTCATCACTGATGATAGTGACAAGGACATTCTCTTCATGCCTAGTCTACCTATAGAGTTGCTTACCACTTCAGATGATGCATATTCCCAGGATTGGATTTTGGATTTTGGTGCTTCATTCCATGTTACTCCCCATAGGGAATGGTTCTCCACTTATGACAATGGAAAGACAGGTTTTGTGCATCTTGAAAATAACTATGCATGTGACATAGTGGGAGAAGGTGACATAAAGTTTTCTTTTGCAAATGGGTTTGCATTTGTTTTGAATAATGTGAGACATGTACCTAAGCTGACCAAGAGTCTCATTTCAATGGGTGCACTAGATGATGCTGGTTTTTAAACCATCTTTGGTTTTGGGAGTCGGAAAATTTAGAAGGGCTCTATGCTTTTGGCCACAAGTGTGAAGTGTGGGACTCTATATCCCTTACGTGTATCAAAGGTGTCTGATCATGTTTTGAAATAACCTCCAAGTACTTCTTTGTGGCATTGCCAGTTGGGCCATATGAGCCAAAATGGAATGAAATTCTTATGCCGTTTGGGTTATGTACCGCATTTGAGTTTTATGAACTTTGAATTTTGTGAGCATTGTCTCTATGGGAAGTAGGCTAAATCAGCGCATAAAAGAAGGGAAAGAAAAGAGCTTGAAAATATTGATTTAGTTCATTTAGACTTATGTGGTCCCATGCCTACACGGTCATTAGGTAGGGTTGAATACTATGTGACATTCATTGCTGATGCAACTAGGAAAGTATGGGCTTATGGTATGGCTCAAAAGAGCGATGTGTTCGAGGTATTTGAGAAATGGCTGACTTTGTTTAAAAATAATTCAGGTAGAATGCTTAAATTCCTACGGATTGACAATGGTGGAGAGTATCTCTCTCATGACTTTCAGCTTTTCTGTGATACATGTGGGATCAAGAGGGAGTGCACTTCCCCTCATACTCCAAAGAAAAATCTAGTTGTAGACAATATAAACTGCACCATTTAAGAAAGGTTGCCATGTATGCTTTCCATTGCAAGTCTTTTTGGTGGTTTTGGGCTGAGGCAAGGAAGACTATAGTGCATGTGATCAATAGATCACCTAGTAAGAGTTTGGATGGTGGTATTTTTTAAGAGGCATGGAGTGGCAAGATGACTTCTTACTCTCATTTGCATATATACAGGGGTGAGACTATGCACATGTGCCAAAAGATCTATGGAGTAAGCTAGATCCTAAGTTTAGGAAATGCATCAATTTGGATATGCAGGTGGGACAACAAGCTGAAATGCCCTTGAGAAGATCAACTTGAATGTCTAGATGTCTTGGTAGATTTGTTCCAAGGCAGATCCTTCTTGCTATGGACAGGCTATGATGCATGAGGGTTAGCACAAGTGGCACTATGCTATGCAATCAAAGATGAGTTCACTCATGAAGAATAAGACTTGGGACTTGGTTTCTTTGCCACATGGGAAGAAAGCATTGCCATGTAAATGGGTCTAAAAGATGAAGGTCATAGGTGATGATGTTTCTAAGTACAAGGCCTACCGTTTGGTTGTTGCTAAAGGGTTCAAGCAAGAGAAGGGTGTGGAATTTGATGAGATCTTCTCTCTAGTTGTGAAAATGACCACACTTATATATGCATACTTAGACTTGTGGCAAAAAAGGATATGGAGCTTATGTAGATGGATGTTAAGACAATTTTCTTGCATGGGGATCTACATGAGGAAATTTACATGGTACAACCAGAAGGGTTTGAAGAAAAGGGAAAAGAGGATTTGGTTTGCAAGCTAAAAAAGAGTCTCTATGGCCTTAAGCAAGTGCCTAGAAAATGGTGTTAGAAGTCTGATGCTTTCATTCGGTCCTAGGGTTTTAGAAGAAGTGAGATTGATCACTGCCTCTACACAGTACACTAAAATGGCTAAAGATAATAGCTTGATACTTCTAGCACTTTATTTAGATGATATGCTATTGGCTAGCTCAGGGGGTGCACTACCTAGAAACCCTATGTATCACGTGTATTCAAGGAATATTAAAAAGCCCCCTCAAGTAAAATTTCCCCCCCAATAAAAACACCCCTCTTTACTTATGAACTAAGTGATTTTTTTTTAAAGTTGAATTAAAAAACCCCTGTTATTATTGTAAACCTGTTAAAAATTTTCAAAAAGTTAAATTAAAATACCCCTCATTTTGGATGCACGTGGTACACTAAAATTTTTGGAGGTGAACCACCCAAGTTAGCTAGCAAGAACACTTATGATATGGATGCATTGAAAGACAACTTGCATGAGGTCTTTGACATGCAGGTTTTGGGACCTGCTGCATCACTTTCTTGGTGTGCGCATCATGTATGACCAGAGTAGGAAACTCCTTTGGATTTCAGAGAAGGAGTATGTTACAAAAGTATTGTCATGTTTCAATATGGAGGGTCAGACATATATACCCAAATAAGATGACGAGAAGGCCATGATGGCCAAGGTTCCTTATACATCAATGGTTGGGAGTCTTATGTATGCTATGATAGCTACTAGATCGGACATTACATTTGCAATGGGAGTTGTTACCACCCGGTATATGGCTAATCTAGGAAAGAGGCATTGGGAGGTAGTTAAGTGCATCATGAGATACATGACCATTACGGACCTTTGTATTTTTAGGGCTTTTGGGTGACATGGCATGATGACATGGTAGCCTTGACATGTGGCTATGCCACATGTCAGCACATGGGACACATGGAAGCCTGTGAGACAAGTGGAGAGCCATGCATGGACCATGGCACCACTTGTCATTGTCGCCCAATGCAACCCATTGAAATCTACTGCCAAGTGTCTCTCTTTCTATCCTTGGCTAAGGGGCAGGCTCAACCTATAAAAGAGGGCCTTCCTTCTCCCATTCTTGCATATAAAAACTCTTTTTTAGCCTTTCTCCCTTGATGCAATAGCCCCTCCTCCACCCTTTGGGACTAGCCAACTCCTCTCCAGGCCCTTCTCTCTCTTGCTAATTTATTCTATGTTTTGAAGCTCACCACGAACCTCCTGTCAATTGGACAAATGATAGAACACAACTATCGAGTCATACTCAATGGAGATAAATGCACAATCAGAGACAAATCCAAATGATATTAGCTCCTATGAAATGTTGTCAAGAAAGGATGCTTGTTCAAAATGCTAGCTTCAATTTCAAATTTTCATGCCATGTCAACTCAGCAGCAACCAATGCAGCTTTTTGCAATATGGCACAAGAGATATGGACATGTCAATTTCAAAAGCATGATGCAATCAAGAAATCGAAATATGGCAATTGGAATTCTGAAACTAATTGTAGAAATTTGCAAAGCATGTTGCTTCAGTAAACAAAAGAGAACTAATTTTGGCAGAAGCACCACTCAAGCAAGAGGTATTTTGATTTGATTCATATGAAAGCATAGGGTTATGCACAAACCTGCAACATTTAAAATGATTCATTTAGTACTTGACTTTTATCGAATAATATAATAAATATTTTTGGTTCTATTTTCTTAAACAAAAATTTGAAGCCTCTTCCAGATTTCAAGAATCCATGGTTGAGAACCAAATAGGTAGAAAGATCAAAGTTATGAAATCAGCCAGAGGAGGTAAATACATGTCTTTAGCATTCATGACCTTTTGCAAACGTAATGGCATCCGAAGATAACTCACATATGCAAATACTCCTTAGCAAAATGCGATAGCTGAAAGGAAGAACGGTACTTTAGTAGGTAGTGCTAGATAAATGCTCCATGAGAAGAATCTTCTGAATCAGTATTGGGTAGAAGCAATTGCTACTACAAACTACTTGCTTAACCAAACCAATTTAGGGTATGACACCTTATGGAGCATTCAATGGATACAAGCCATGCATTGGGCATCTCCACATTTTTGGTTGCATAGCATATGCTTGCATACTTGATGATCATCGCATAAAGTTGGATGTTAAGCCAGCAAAGAATACAAGCTCGCATACAAGTTGTATGTTCCCATTAGCCAAAAGGTCATAATCTCCAGAGATGTAATATTTGATGAAGAATCAAAACGAAAAACATGAAATTCTCAGAAGATAATTACAATGATTACTTAGTCATCTATACAAAAGCTTGACGAAGGAGAGCAAGAATTGCTAGAGAGAACCCTCCAAAAGAGCAACAACTTAGATGGTCTACTAGGGAAATTAGACCACACGGCTTGATTGGACATATGTTGCAAAAGGGAAATCATTCATATTGAAACCATGAATTATTCTCTTATGACCACCATCATGGCTACATGAGAGCTAGTGTACTTTGAATATGTGGTTGATAAGACGGAATGGCAAACTACTATGAATGAAGAAATGGAAGCTTTGTACAAAAACAACACTTGGGAATTATGTGACCTTCCATCAGGAGAAGGCAAGTGCAAACAAATGGGTTTACAAAGTGAAGTACAATCCAGATGGAGGCATTTAAATATACAAATCCAGACTAGTTGTAAAAGGATTTGCATAGTAATGTGGTCAAGACTATGATGAGACTTATGCTTACGCATTGATCAATGGAATTGGGCAAACTTTGTCTTCAATGTGGGGGTTAAAGGTCACTGTGCCTTTACTTCGGTTATGTACAATACTCAAACACATATATAAATGAATGAAAAAGAAGATTAGGGTGTTCTGCACTACCAAAACTTGTGTGGCTCTCTGTTTCTCTCTCTCTCCCTCTTCCGTTCTTACTTTCGTTGAGAGCACTCTCAACTGGTATCAGAGCCCGGGTGATCTAGCTGAGCGTGCGTGAATGCTTGAAGCTCAACAGCTCTGTGGGAAGAAGGAGAAGCTCTGTGGGAAGCTTTGTGGGTGACTTTACTTGCATCCGAGTGTGCAGAGACCTTAGAGGAACCTTTGCAAAAGTCACTTTGGCTTTGCAAAGTGGTTTTGAGAGCCTGTTAAGAGTTTTCAAAGAAAAAGTCGTTTTTTGAGCTTTTCCCTATTCCGTTCGATGACAGAGACTCCGTATTGACTTGGAGAGGCAACTATTGCTTGCTTTTGGTGTCCACTTCACTTCAGGAGCTTGGAAACACCTTCATTCTTGAATTTTGGATCATTTCATTGGATTTCTGACTCACTGTGTCAGTTTCTGCGTTTTTTGCCCGGGTGTTGGAACTCAAGTTTGGAGCAACCATTTGCAGATCTGTCAGTTTCGGTGGACTTAGGAGGTCCTAAAACTTCTATGTTGCTCATCATTCACACTCCGGTGGAGTTTACAAACAGCTCTGTTTCCAAAAACGTTTTTCAGTCCGTGTATTGGACCCAGTGATTGAGACTACGGTTTCCAAAACCATCTATCCCATTGCATTTCGGACGCCCAAAAACCACTACCTATTAGTTCTTGTGCAATTCGGTGGAGGATTTTTAGAGTTATAGATCTCTGTGTATTCGATTTCATCTCTCTGTTATGCATTTTTCATTCTAAGGTTTTGAAACCTTAGATTTCTGCCACATGGCAGTGGATAAGTGTTGACTCCCATTTCTCACTCATTGGTTGGGATTTTGGAGTTCTGGCAGAAGAGAGATATTTGCACATTTTCTTGCTGATTCCTATTATGCAATGGCGCCCATGTTTTGAGGCATCTCAGGTTCTATTTTCAGTAGCGATCATTACCATGGGACTATGATTTCTTGAGCATACCTTATGCAGATCACTCTCGTTGTAGTTTGAGCAGTGTGCGCTCATTTGTGGTATGCATTGGGTTGCAGTGGATGATTTATAGGCCATTTGGATGCATTACGATCCTTATTGGATGCACTAATAGGCCCAAATTACCTTGTGGGACGCTATTTTTTATGGACGCTTTGCACATGGATGCTATTTTATGCTGAGGGATAGCTTTGACACATTGCAAGTGATGCACTGATAGTGCTATGCTCTCTTGGATGAGATATTATTGATGCATATGCGAGTGGACGGTGTTTATGCTTGAGTCATTTGGCACTTATTGGCATTTTCTTTTGGGCCAGATTTGCTCATATGGATGCATAGTATATGCACATGAGTCAAATGCATCTTTTGATGCTTTGAGCTTTGAGTTTTGGTGATATTTCACTCTATTGTGGCAGACACATTTGGGGGCACCTGGTATTTAGTGTGATTCTCTCTTGCAAGCACTAGCGTTTGGGATTTTGTTTCATTTGCATCATGGCATCCTCTTCCATGTCTGAAAAGGAGTTTTTCAGCATTAAAAAGTTTGATGGGACAAACTTTTCTTTGTGGAAAGAACAAATAAGGGATGTGCTTATTCAAAAGAAGCAGATTAAACCCTTGGCAGGGATTGAAGCTAAGCCTGCAAACCCAGGGTATTCACTCTTAGTATAAGGGGAACGTCACCTGCGTGCATCAACTTCAAGAAAACCCCCTATATATGGTCCATGTAACATAATAAAACACCCCTATTTAAGCTTATAAGGATACCACCAAAAGTAGACTATGTCCCCCCTTCCCTAAATCTATGTTCTTTCTCAATTATTTGGATTACATCATAAGAAAGTTCAGATGACATAGATTAGACCATCTTCAAATATTCACCAATGGGTAGTATTCATTTGTTTCCCTACCATGGCCTACATTTAGCTATAGCTCAGGCTTAGTTCATGTGCAATTGGTACATGACCAATTGTCACTAGTCAAATGTGTATGTGTGTGTGTAATTTTTATGTTTAGGGGGTAAAAACTTGTATTTCCCTATACCCCTCCCTCTTCCTCCCCAAAGATGTCAAGGCCCCCTAACTTAAATTTAAGATTGAGAAAAATTAAAAAGGGCCCCGACCCCTAATGTATAAGCTTATGCCTCATCTCAAAAAACCCCCCTATTGTACACTCACGTGATATCATAAGTTTCCCCTTGTGAATCCCCCGGGCCTGCAAATATGTCTGAGGATGATTGGAATGAGTTGGATGCATTAGCAAAGTCTACTATTATACTTCATCTTGCAGAGTCAGTTTATTTCACAGTAGTAAATGAGCAGACCACGGAAGATTTGTGGAAGAAACTATGTGCTACTTATGAAAAGGAAACTGCCTCTAATAAAGTTTACCTCATGAAGAGGTTGTTTGAGCTACAGATGAAGGAAGGGGTCTCCATTGCTTCTCACTTGAATGAATTCAATATTATTTTCAGCCAGCTCAGGCTCAAAAGATGAATTTTGATGGGGAGACTAAGGCAATATTTCTCTTATGTTCATTGTCATCCTCATGGGATACCTTTCGTATAGCTGTCAGTAACTCTGCACCTAGTGGAGCACCTAGTGGAGTACTGAAATTTGATGATGTTGTGGGTAGCTTGTTGGCTGAGGATATTAGACGGAAGTCTATGGATGGCAACAAGCAAGATGCAGCCTTGAATGTGCAAAGGGGTAGATCACAATTCAGGGGGAAGTCCCAAGAAAGAGGGAAGTCTCATAGCAAATCCGGGGCATGAAACATTGAGTGTTACCACTGTGGCAAGAAGGGCCATATGAAAAAGGATTGCTACAAGCTAAAAAGAGAGCAAAAGGATAAGAAAAAGAATGCAAATTGGGGTGCAAATCAAAAGGAAGAGAGTCCAAGGGAGGACAAAGGAAAAGTGAAGATCGAGGAGATCAATGCAGTCAAACATGATAGTGACAATGACGTTCTCTTCATGTCTAGTTTATCTACAGAGTTGCTTACCACTTCAGATGATGCATATTCCCAGGATTGGATTTTGGATTCTAGTGCTTCAGTCCATGTTACTCCCCATAGGGAATGGTTCTCCACTTATGACAGTGGAAAGACAGGTTGTGTGCATCTTGGAAATGACTATGCATGTGACATAGTGGGAGCAGGTGACATAAAGTTTTCTTTTGCAAATGGGTCTGCATTTATTTTGAAACATGTGAGACATGTGCCTAAGCTGACCAAGAGTCTTATTTCAGTGGGTCAGCTAGATGATGTTGGTTTTCACACCACTTTTGGCTTTCAGAGTTGGAAAATTTAGATGGGCTCTATGCTTTTGGCCAGGGGTGCCAAGTGTGGGACTTTGTATCCCTTACATGTATCAGGGGTATTTGATCATGTTGTTGCAATAACCGAGCAGCCAAGCACTTCTTTGTGGCATTGTAGGTTAGGGCACATGAGCCAGAATGGAATGAAACTCTTATGCTGTTTGGGTTATGTACCGCATTTGAGTTTCTCTTATTTTGAATTTTGTGAGCATTGTCTCTATGGGAAGTAGACTAAATCAGCCCATAAAATAAGGGGAAAGAAAGAGTTTGAAATGCTTGATTTGGTGCATTCAGACATATGTGGTCCCATGCCTACACGGTCATTAGGCGGGACTGAATACTATGTGACATTCATTGATGATGCAACTAGGAAAGTGTGGGCTTATGCTATAGCTCGGAAGAGTGATGTGTTCTAGGTATTTCAGAAATGGCTGGCCTTGGTTGAGAATCAGCCAGGTAGAACGCTTAAATGCCTACGACTGACAATGGTGGAGAGTATCTCTCTCATGACTTTCAGCATTTCTGTGATACATGTGGGATTAAGAGGGAGCTCACATCCCCTCCTACTCCCGAGCAAAATCCAGTTGCAGAAAAGATGAACCATACCATTCAAGAAAGGTTGCAATGCATGCTTTCCAATGCAAGTCTTTCTGGTGGTTTTTGGGCTGAGGCAATGAAGATTGCAGTGCATGTGATCAATAGATCACCTAGTAAGAGTTTGGATGGTGGTATTCCTGAAGAGGCATGGAGTGGCAAGAAGCCCTTTTACTCTCATTTGCGTATATTTAGGTGTGAGGCATATGCACATGTGCCAAAAGAGCTTCGAAAGAAGCTAGATCCTAAGTCTAGGAAATGCATCTTTTTGGGTTATGGTGAAAGTGGAGAGATGGGCTATCGTCTCTGGGATCCAAAAGCAAAGAAGATCATACACAGCCATGATGTGGTCTTCAATGAGAAGAAGATGCATAAGGCACCCATGAGGGATGTGGAAATGAGGAGAATCACTTTCCACGATGTGAATCCACCTGCATATGTTGATAGACAGCAAGATTTCCATGCACCAAATGTGCAAGAAATGGTACCACCAAGTACTCCCACCAGTATACAATCAAGGGTAGATGATGGATCATCTATTGCTGGAAATGATGAGCCAAATGTGGCTAATATGCAGGTGGGACAGCAAGCTGAAATGCCCTTGAGAAGATCTTCTAGAGTGTCTAGACCGCCTGATAAGTTTGTTCCAGGGGTAGACTATGTGATGCTTACTGATTGTGGGGAGCTTTCTTGCTACAAAGAGAATATGATGCGCGAGGATCAATGCAAGTGGGAGTATGCTATGCAATCAGAGATGAGTTCACTTATGAAGAATAAGACTTGGGACTTGGTTCCTTTGCCACATGGAAAGAAAGCATTGCCATGTAAATGGGTCTACAAAATGAAGGTCATAGGTGATGATGTGCCTAGGTACAAGGCCCGTTTGGATGCTAAAGGGTTCAAGCAAGAGAAGGGTGTGGACTTTGATGAGATATTCTCTTCGGTTGTGAAGATAACCACACTTAGATGCATGCTTGGAGTAGTGGCAGTAGAGGATATGGAGCTTATGCAGATGGATGTCAAGACAGCTTTCTTGCATGGGAATTTGCATGAGGAAATTTACATGGTGCAGCCGGAAGGCTTTGAAGAAAAGGGCAAAGAGCATTTAGTTTGCAAGCTGAAGAAGAGTCTCTATGGTCTTAAGCAAGCACCTAGAGAATGGTATCAAAAGTTTGATGCTTTCATTCGGTCCCAGGGTTTTAGAAGGAGTGAAATTGATCACTACCTCTACACTAAAAGGGCTAAGGATAATAGCCTGATAATCTTGGCACTATATGTGGATGATATGCTATTGGCTAGCAAGAATACTTATGAGCTAGATGCATTAAAGGCCAAGTTGCATGAGGCCTTTGATATGAAGGATTTGGGATTTGCAGGTCATATTCTTGGTATGCGCATCACGTGTGATCGGAGTAGGAAACTCCTTTGGCTCTCACAAAAAGAGTATGTCACAAAAGTATTGCAGCATTTCAATATGGAGGGGGGGAAGGCAGTGAGTACTCCATTGCCTCCATATGTGAAACTGAGTCATACAGATAGTCCCAAATCAGATGAGGAAAGGGCCATGATGGCCAAGGTTCCTTATGCATCAGCAGTTTGAGTCTTATGTATGCTATGATAGCTACTAGACCAGACATTGCATTTGCAGTGGGAGTTGTTAGCCGTGGCTAATCCAGGAAAGAGGCATTGGGAGGCAGTTAAGTCCATCGTGAGGTACATGAAGGGTACCAAGGAGATGTGCATCTGCTTTGGTAGAGGAGACATGTGTGTACTTGGGTACACAGATTCAAACTATGTAGGGCATGTGGATAGTAGGAGATCCACTTCTGGTTATGTGTTCACCTTTGCAGGTGGTACAATGTCGTGGATGTCTCGTGCACAAAAGTGCATTGCTTTGTCTACCACAGAGGCTGAGTATGTTGTAGCCACAGAGGGTTGTAAGGAGGCTATATGGCTTGATCGGCTAGTGGGAGATTTGGGGATTCATACAGGTCTACCGACATTGCATAGTGATTCCATGAGTGCTATTCAGCTAGCACGGAATCTAGTCTTTCATGCAAAGACCAAACACATTGAGGTCAGGTACCATTTCATCAGGGAGGTACTTGAGGACAAGCACATAGAGCTTGTCAAGATTCATACAGATGATAACCCTATAGATATGCTGACGAAGAGTCTACCTAGTCTACAGTTTGAGTATTGTCGTGTATTGATGGGCATTGGATAGTATGCTCACTGGTTGTTCTCCCTTAAAGGCACATTGTCCTTGAAGTGGGAGGTTGTGGGGGTTAAAGGTCACTGTGCCTTTACCCCGGTTATGTACAATACTCAAACACATATATAAATGAATGAAAAAGAAGATTAGGGTGTTCTGCACCCACCAAAACTTGTGTGGCTCTCTGTTTCTCTCTCTCTCCCTCTTCCGTTCTTACTTCCATTGAGAGCACTCTCATTCAAGTCGTAGTACACATTTCAAACTTAAACATGAGACCAAAAATTTATGGAATAACAATTTGGAATGAGAACATTAAAGCATTACAAGTGCTATGTTGCATGTGAAGCATGCATCCTGAAGAGTATATGATATAGCAATCAGCTCGTGCATAGTGCCACTTTTATCCCTCCTGCAATATTGAAGATTGTCTAGAAAATGTGGGGTGGAACAATTGTGGATTTTGACATTTTCCAATTAATAGTGGTGCAATTAATTTTGATGTTTTGAATGGTTTTGTTTCATGTCAATGTCAAGTTTTTTCCAAAAATTTTATAATTTTCATGTCAATGTCAAGTTTTTTCCAAAAATTTTATAATTCTTTTTATTTTTTATATTTAGAACATTTGGGTATATATAGGTTATAAAGTTACTCTAGTTTCAAAGTTTCACTATCATAGCCATAGTTCTCCTAGCTACCAAACTACCATGGATTCTGCTAGGTCTGCCTTCCACGATTTCATCTCCCGTACTCCATTAATTGATAGAGAGGAGGAGTTATTTCTAGCCTTTGATAAGGGCATAGATGTCCTAGGCATTTACTTGGGAGCCCGATATGATTTTGAAGACCTCATCAAGTACATGCAAGACTACATCACGAGTTTTGCATATCAACTTGATGAGTTTTCAAAAAGATGGGTCCCAATTGATTATTTGAAGTACTTGTTCAATCAAGAACCCAGGTTCGTGAAGCGTTTAAATCGCTTTCAAGCCCAGCTCACACCCCTAGGGTTTAGGGAGGTGGAGACTGATGACCTCCTAGCATGTGGAGTCATCAAAAACATAGGAAATAGGTTCCTATCTAGGAAATGACCTTTATTTTCCTTCTCCAGGAGGGACAAATGGAAATTTGGAATCCAAACTAGTGGGACTACTGCATGGTGGTCTTAAGAAATTGGTAGTTGTTGATATTGGTATCTAGATTCATTCTAAAATGGAAGAAGTTGAAAATGTGCAATTTGTGCATGTGCAAAGATCTTTTAATAAATCCAATACCATTTACAATTTTGAATTGTTTCCTTTTCCATGCACTTGCTTGCTATATGGCTTATAAGCATGGAGTAAGCATACCAAGTCGTTGCATTTCATAATACAAGATCAAACCCGATAGCATGTCCTTTGACCTATTTTTGTTTTGTAGCATTTTAGGCCACATTGTACTTGTTTGGGACGTCCAATTCTGTTGATGTGTATCGCCAGATGGGGAAAACCTGGTGGCTAAAAATTTTTTCTACTCCTGTGAATTTTGAAATTTCACACCTCCCACCCCCATCAAATCTTGGAATATTAAGTACTTGCGACCTACCCCCACCTTGCAACCCCCATGTGCAGACTTTGGTTTGGCATTGTCATTTTTTAGATAAGGTGTCTTCTATTCTTTAATCACCTCACAAGCTAGCTTCTCTCTATTTTGGAGGGTCTATTATGGACTGATCATCTCCATGTCATCAATGGAAACATGCAGTTCACCATGGCAAATAGAAGAACCCTATATGTGGGTCTCAAACCAAACTCAACAAACTAATGTGGCATACTAACTGAGCCACAAACTAGAGTAGATAAGGATAGCTATCATCCAGCTATTATTCGTGGGTGGTGTACCAACTGCATCTGCAGCTAACAAGTCGGTGACATAAATGCACAACAGTCACCCTGGCATATCGCGAGTGGAGCTCGATATCTCAACACTCCCCCTCGAGCTCAATCCCAATTCTTGCACATCAAGCAGGTCTCTGAACTTGTGTAGCTTCTCTGTGCCCAATGCCTTCGTGAATATGTCAGCTACCTGATCCTCTGTGCTGACATAAACTAGATCAATAAGACCTAGTAAAACCTTCTCCCGCACATAGTGATAATGCACCTCAATGTGCTTTGTTCTAGCATGATAGACTGGGTTGTTTGCCAAGTGCATACTACTCATGTTGTCACAATAAACATCCACTAGTAGATCGTCTATCAGAAATACTACTAGCCCAATCAGCATCAGTGTATCCATGCAACTGTATCTGAAACCCAGCCTCATAAAATGTCCATACTGCAATGTGGACTTCACATACCTGAGTATGCATCTAGCCGCATCCAAATGCGGTTTCCTTGGAGCCTGCATAAACTGACTTACCAATCCAACAGCATAGCTTAGATCTGGCCTGGTAATAGTCATATAAATCAAACTTCCTACTATGCATCTGTACATAGTAGGGTCTTCCAGAAGCTCACCTGCATCTGTGCTCAGCTTCACATTCTGCTCCAAAGGAACTGAAATAGGCTTACAGCCTGTCATCGCATATTTGGACAGCATGTCCAATCCATACTGCCTCTGCAAGAGCTGTATCCCACTTGGTGATCTAATCACCTCAATGCCCAAGAAATAACGTGGCTCTCCCAAATCCTCCATCTCAAACTTCTACTTCAATAGCATTTTCACATGAAGGATATCTTCATCACTATCACCTGTGATGATCAAATCATCAACATAAATGACAAGCAACATAATACCTTTCTCTGTTTTTCTCACATAAAGTGAGAAATCTGCCTTGGAAATCTGAAAGCCAATAGTGACAAGATACTGTCCTATCTTGTCAGACCATGCTCTAGGTGCTTGCTTCAAGCCATACAAGGCTTTCTTCAACCTGCAAACAAACTCAGGATGAATAGCATGAACATAACCTGGTGGCTGCTCCATAAAGACCTCTTCTCGCAAATCACCATGCAAGAAGGCATTCTTTACATCCATCTGATGTAAAGACCATACCTTTGATGTAGCCATAGCAATGATTGCTCTTACAGTTGCCATCCTTACAACCGGACTGAATGTTTCTTCATAATCAATGCCATATGTCTGTGCATACCCCTTGACAACTAATCTTGCCTTGTATCTATTCATAGAACCACTGCATTGTACTTGATCTTATAAACCCACTTACAGCCAATTGCATTCTTGTCTTTAGGCAAAGGCACCAATTCCCATGTAGCATTTGCTTCCAAGGCATCCATTTCTTCATCCATGGCTTTCTCCCATTTTTCATTTCCCATGGCTTGCTCAAAAGTAGGTTCTGGTTCCTGTATCACTTTGACCATATAGCCATAGTGAATGGCTGTAAATCCATCATATTTCAACCTATCCACAGGATACCTAGCTCTGGTAGACCTACGCAAAATAGGCTCACTTCCAAGTGCTCTCAAAACATCCCTGATCTTCCTTACTCCAGGTGTAACAACAGAAGGAATACCCAACTCATCATCAATGCTTTGTTCTGAGCCACTGGATTCACCATCCACATAAGAGTGACCTAGATTCACATCAATCATGGGCTGATCTACCTTCTCTTTTCCTTTTCGTGATACCTGCGTACCACTATCTGCATTGCTTTGAGGAGATTCTCCTGATCTCAATCTGCTTGTCCATGGTGAAGTATGTGAACCACTACTAGAGGACACTGCAGGTCCACTAATATTTTGTGATTGCTGCTGTGAATTCTGTGCAGCATTACCATTTTGTGCATCTACATCAATCATCACATTTACTGGTTTATACCAACTGCTCATCTCATAAAAAACAACATCTCTGCTCACTGTAAACTTACGAGAAGAAGGGTTATAGCATCTATACCCTTTGTGCTATAGAGAATAACCAATAAAGATGCACTTCTCAGCTTTTGGATCCAACTTGGACCTCAACTCGTCTGGCACATGAACATAGGCAATGCAACCAAAAATTTTCAAATGAGAAATGTCTGGTTTCCTACCAGTATACATCTCCTCTGGCATCATGCCATGTATTGCTGCAGTGGGAGTCCTATTCATTATGTAAACTGCTATAGCAACTGCTTTAGCCCAATAATAATCTGGTAGATATTTTTCATTTAGCATAGCCCAAGATACGGCTCCAATATGCTTGTTTTTCCTTTCTACAAGTCCATTTTGCTGTGGGGTATGACTGCATGAATATTGCTGCTTTATGCCATGCTCCTGCAGGAACCTTGCAAACTCATTTGAGAGGTACTCTCCCCCTCCATCTAACCTTAGGCATTTTATTTGGAGGCCTGTTTCTTTTTCAACCATAGCTTTAAAAGCTTTGAAGTGCCCAAACACTTCACTTTTCTTTTTCATAAAATACACCCAAAGTTTTCTGCTGAAGTCATCAATAAAAGTGACAAAATAGTGACAACCTCCAATAGATGATCCTTTAGTAGTCCACACATCAGAGTGGATTAATTCCAATGGCTTTTTACTCTCTTGAACATGCCTAGGAAATGGTTTCCTTGCCTATTTTCCAAATTGATAGGCTTCACAAACCTTATGCATTTCTGCAACCTTGAATTTAGGCAATCCTGCAATAATTTTTTGGGCTTGCATTGATTTAAGTCACTGTATATTAACATGACCAATGCGTTTATGCCAGATATCAATATCTGCAACTACACCAATCCCATGTGCAAACATTGCTGCACTCAATTCAGGCATGTCCGCATCCAACATAAACATCCTGCCTTTCTTCTTTCCTTTTGCTATCAAGCGACTGTTATTTTTCATATCCTCAACAAAGCATCCATGAGGATTAAATCTGACCTGCAAGCCCTGCTCAATCATTTGACCAACAGAAACCAGGTTCTTGCTGATGTTCGGGACATGAAATACATATCAGACAGGTATTTCTTTTTCCCATCATGCATAGACAAAGGAATTTTACCAATCTGCACAATAGGATGTGCAGTATCATCACCAGTCTCCACAAATCCTGGTTTTTCCATTTTCCTTACATCCTGCATCCACTCTGCATGACCTGTCATGTGGTTTGATGCACCTGAGTCAACATACCACACATCATTTCATTCTTCTGCACTTGTCACAGAATTGATCATGTGCTGCACCATAAATAGATGCTCATTTTTGTCATCACCCTGTCTACTAGAAGATGCATAATTGCCTTGCTGCAATTTTCCATTCATAATGTCATTCTGCTTTTTGTAGCAGTCCTTAGCCATATGACCCATTTTACCACAGTAGTAGCATTCAACATTATTGTTTGCATTTTGGCCTCTCTGCCATCCACCACGGCCTCTTTGGCTCCCCCTGCCTCTAGAGTTACCACGTCCTCCTCCATAGGACTGGTTTTCTTGAGTTTGCTGCATATTTTGATTTCTACTACGGCCTGTAGATCGGTCTCCTCTACCTCTGCCTCTACCTCTTCCAGCATTTGAGTAGAAGACAGTTTCTTTTGAAGTTCCTCTTGAAGAAGATGCACCCCCATTTCTCTGCTCTTCAGAAATTAGAAGAGCAAACAACTCTTCAAAATTAGGAAATTTTTCATGGACGGCAATGGATGTCCGGAACTGTGCATAATCCTTTCCTAGACCATTCAAGGTCACAGAAACTAGATCATCATCTTCCACTGGCGACCCAATGGAAGCAAGTGCATCTGCAATTTTCTTCACCTTCATGTGGTAGTCATTGATGCTCAAATTTTCTCTCTGCACATTATGCAACTCTTGTTTGAGCTGCATTTTCCTGGCTTGCGTATTTGTGCTATACATTTTTGCCAAAGTATCCCATGCCTCCTTTGGCGTACTTGCATCTTGAATATGCACAATCATAGAATCCGAAATGCTGATAGACAGCCAGTACATAACTTTTCTGGCTCTCTCATGCCATCGTTTAAATGCTTGTATTTCCTGTTGATTGAGAACATTAGGAAGAACTGGTTCTTCTTCATTTCTTGTAATGAACTCCCAATAGCCTTTTCCCATAAGGAAATTTGTCATTCTAAACTTCCATGCCTGGAAGTTGTTCTTGTCAAGCTTTTCAGTGACAATCTGTGAAAGAGAATCAGACGCCATTACAGAACACTGCAAAATATTCTGTCACTGCAAAAAACACAGCTTTTGCCTCACACGGGCAGATCTGCAAAACTGACAAAAGTGGTATTTGACCACACAGTCACTTCCTAGTGACGATTTTGCATCAACAGGCAACAAGCATGATTCTACAACTCCCAATATCTCTGTACACAGGCATACGATGCAATTTCTGTGGCAACTTTTCACCGACCAGTCGAGCAGTGGTGGCACAGCAAAAATAGGGCCTTTTTCAGAGTGCCTATGAAGAACTTCTGCCTTCAAAAAGGGCCTCAAAAAGGCCTCGAATAAAAAAACTAACATCACCAAGGGCTTCACCCTCTCCCGCAACATATACTGTGCTCTCGCCATACCGCGAAGGACGTCTCAATCTGAGACAGTGCACTCTTGCACTTCTGGCTGTGCTACCTGTAGAGATTTGCTCCCAAACTCGAAATAGGAAAGCAACACTGGTCCTCTTACCAGGACACGGCGAACTTGGTTTTCTTTCTTGAGCTCCTTACCACGAACAAGGCTCTGATACCATGTGAAGATAGTGGGAGAGAGGGAAGGAGTCTCACTTGCGGCTTTCTCACATAAACAATGGGGGAATAGACACACAGGTGGAGGCTGAAAACAGTTTTTCTCTTCTTAGTTGTGAAAGCCAAAAGAACTCAAGTACAAAGAAATAGAAGAACCCTATATGTGGGTCTCAAACCAAACTCAACTAACTAATGTGGCATACTAACTGAGCCACAAACTAGAGTAGATAAGGATAGCTATCATTCGTGGGCGGTGTACCAATCGCATCTGCAGCTAACAAGTCGGTGACATAAATGCACAACGGTCACCCTGGCATATCGCGAGTGAGCTCGATATCTCAACAAGCCCATCCCCCCACTTTCACCATAACCCAAAAAGATGTATTTCCTAGACTTAGGAGTGAGCTTCTTTTGAAGCTCTTTTGGCACATATGCATAGTCTCACCTTGTATATATGCAAATGAGAGTAATAAGTCTTCTTGCCACTCCATGCCTCTTCAAGAATACCACCATCTAAACTCTTACTAGGTGATCTATTGATCACATGCACTATAGTCTTCATTGCCTCAGCCCAAAAACGACAAGAAAGACTTGCAAAGCATACATTGCAACCTTTCCTGAATGGTGTGGTTCATTTGTTCTATAGCTTGATTCTACTGATTCTACTCTAGAGTATGAGGAGACATGAGCTCCCTCTTGATCCCACCTGAATCACATAAATGCTGAAAATCATGAGAGATATTCTCTCCACCATTATTAGTATGTAGGCATTTAAGCATTCTACCTGACTAATTTTCAACCAAAGCCATCCATTTCTGAAATACCTGGAACACATCGCTCTTTCAAGCTATAGCATAAACCCACACTTTCCTAGTCGCATCATCAATGAATGTCACATAGTATTCTAACCTCGCCTAATGACCATGTAGGCATGGGACCAGATATGTCTTAGTGTACCAAATCAAGCCTTTCAAGCTATTTCTTTCCCCTTCTTTTATGGGCTGATTTAGTTTGCTTCCCATAGAGACAATGCTTACAAAATTCAAAGTCAGAAAAACTCAAATGCGGTACATAACCCAAATGGCATAAGAATTTCATTCCATTTTAGCTTATGTGCCCCAACCTACAATGCCACAAAGAAGTACTTAGCTGCTCGGTTATTGCAACAACATGATCAGACACCTCTGATACATGTAAGGGATACAAAGTCCCACACTTGGTACCGTTGGCCAAAACCATGGAGCCCTTTTGAATTTTCCAACTCTGAAAGCCAAAAGTGGTCTGAAAACCAACATCATCTAGCTAACCCACTGAAATAAGACTCTTGGTCAGCTTAGGCACATGCCTCACATTAAAAAAAAAAAAACAGACCCATTTGCAAAAGAAAACTTTATGTCACCTGCTCCCAATATGTCACATGCATAATTATTTCCAAGATGCACACAACCTATCTTTCCACTATCATAAGTGGAGAACCATTCCCTATGGGGAGTAACATGGAATGAAGCACCAGAATCCAAAATCCAATCTTGGGAATATGCATCATCATAAGTGGTAAGCAAGTCTATAGGTAGACTAGACATGAAGAGAATGTCATTGTCACTATTATCAATGACTGAGTTGATCTCCTCAATCTTCATTTTTCCTTTGTCCTCCCTTGGAATCTCTTCCTTCTTATTTGCACTCCAATTTGCATTTTTTTTCTTATCCCCTTTTGCTCTCTTTTTAGCTTGTAGCAATCCTTTTTCATTTGGCCCTTGTTGCCACATTGGTAACACTCAATGTTCTATGCCCTAGATTTGCTACTACGAGACTTCCCTTTTTCTTGAGACTTCCCCTCAGGGGGGTCACTATGTATAAATCCTCTATATCACGTGCGTTCAAGGCCGATATTTAAAATCCCTTATCTGTAAATTTTTTCATTAATAAAATGTACCCCTTTTCTATACAAATCTGTAAATTTTTTCCAAAACTATTTTAAATAGTCCCTTATGTATATTTATTTCTGTAAATTTTAGAAATAAAAAATATCCTTCTGTTGAACTCATGTGATAGGGTTACATATGATAAGTGACCCCCCCGAGGACTTCCCCCTAAACAGTGATCTGCCCCTTTGCACATTTAAGGCTGCATGCTGCTTGTTGCCATCCATAGACTTCCATCTAATCTTCTTGGCCAACAGGCTATCCAAAACATCATCAAACTTCATTACTTGACTAGGTGTAGAGTTATTGATAACTGTATGGAAGGTATTGTAACATGAAGTTGGGGGTAATAACTTCATGCACCTCTTCACTTCCTACTGCTTTCAAACTGAGTGATAGAGATATTCATCACTGGGAAAGGGACATTAAAAAGATGCTTTTATACCAAGAGACCACACCATACTATCCTCCCTTAGATGAGAATGAAGATGGTAACATCCCAAGTGATGTTGTACTCAAGCATAGGGAGAAGGAAAGGATCAGCGGAGGCCATAATCTCAGCAAGCTGGTCTGCACCAAAGAGAAGAGCGATACGTTGTTGAAAGAAGATCTTGTGGCTGAACATGACATGAACTAATATATATCAAGAAGTTTGAATGGGATGATTGGGTCAGATGGGTAGGTTCCAGGGAAACATTGCACCTCTTTCATAGATACCTTTACAATTACCTCAAAACACTCTCTAAAATATCATAAGACACAAAGACCCATAACTTTCAGTAGAGACATGATATCAAATATTCAAACACATATTGAGATGTGCCTTGAAATGGGCTTCAATTTGATATAAGTTTCGTAAGAAACAGAGAAGCGGTCAGAAAGGTATGCGCAGGTTACTAGACGAGGGTAAAAGCTATCTAAAAAAGAAATAGTCACACACAGAGAGTCATAGATTTTTGGGTTGACATTTAATACAATAACTAAAGACATAAGATGATGCTTCTTGAAGAGCCTTTGCACTGATATAAGTTGGGTCCAAATCGAACCACTGAGCAAAAAGTTATGAGCAAAATACTGACAAGGGGTCAAACTATCATGAAAAACACATACTCCTTCTACTGGTGCCGACTTGGGAGAATACTACCTCCATGCTTAGACTTCATCAACGATCCAAGTCCCATAGAGGTTGCTTAGGAGGGAAGGAAGAGCTCCCTTTGTGGCTTGGGAAATAGATAAACCATGTATGCATAATGAGCGGCCGAATAGACGGCCGAATAGACAACACTTTTGAGCACTTTGGAAGAGAAAACAATGGAAAAAGGGAAGAGACACTCGAGAGAGAACCTGAAGTGACCTTCATTACCAGTAGAGTGAGACTCCACTCTAATACAACTCAAAATACTACAAACACAAGAGAGAAGAAGAGGTTTCATATGTACAAGAGGGAGCGGAAGCTCCAAGGCTCCTCATATGAGCCTCATATAGAGAGAATCACTAGAGAGAGATGGACTCAAGAGTCTACATAAGAGAATATCTACAAGAGGAAGAGAAGGCTAATGGAAGAGGCTTGAGAAGACTAGAGCTACAGCAACATGAGGCCTAATGTTGGAAGAGATGATGAACAAGGGAGAGGAGGGCTCCTTTTATAGAGCTTTTATAGAGATTTTATCAACCTCCTTCACCCATTTACAATTATTGCTTGTAGATTCCTTTCCCCCTCAATCATATAAGCCTGTATGTCACCATCCATGTCCTTTTTGGCTACTCTTGCCATGTGTCCCATCAAAAGATGCTCAAGACTCTTAAAATATTGAGAAAGTCAAGAGTCTCCCCACATGGAGCCCATAGGGACCCTCTCTTTTCCATATGTCCACATCTTCCTTATTTCACATAGGAATTCTAAAAGAATTCCTCTTTACTCCACACTCCTCCACATGCCTTCCACACTCCTCCACATGCTTTCTAAAATATTGAGAAAGTCAAGAGTCTCCCCACATGGAGCCCATAGGGACCCTCTCTTTTCCATATGTCCACATCCTCCTTATTTCACATAGGAATTCTAGAAGAATTCCTCTTGACTCCACACTCCTCCACATGTCTTCCACCTCTCATATATTATTGGAACACATGGACATGAGCACACCTCTTTATATGACTCTCTTCCTATTTTCTAAAAACCCCATAATATCCCATACATAAATAACTCTCACCCCATACCAAGGTATTTATCATTCATACAAATGGTATTTACAATGATCCATTCCACTCATCCTCTCAATCCCATACAATATTTTAGAAAATAAGTGAGAGCCGCTAGGCTATCACCTGATACTCAAACTCTTATCAAACATAGAGAAAAACAATACCAATGCCAAATAAGAAATATTAAATTTTGGTGTCACAATATCCCATGAGGATGACAATGAACACAAGAGAAATATTACCTTAGTATCCGCATCAAAATTCATCTTTTAAGCTTTAAGCTTGAAGCTCGCTGAAAATAATATTGAATTCATTCACGTGAGAATTAATGGAGACCCCTTACTTCATCTGTAGCATAAACAACCTCTTCATGAGGTAAACTTTATTAGAGGCAATTTGCTTCTCATAAGTGGCACATAATTTCTTCCGCAAATCTTTCATAGTCTGCTCATTTACTACTGTGAAATAAACTAACTTTTCAAAATGAAGTCTAATAGTAGGCTTTGCTAATGCATCCAACTCATTCCAATCATCCTCAAACATATCTGCAAGCTGCTTCTTTTGAATAAGCACATCCCTTAGCTATTCTTTCCATAAAGAAAAGTTTATCCCATCAGACTTTTTAATGCTGAAAAACTCATTTTTAGACATGGAAGAGGATGCCATGATGCAAATGAAACAAAATCCCAAATGCTAGTACCCGCAAGAGAGAAATCATACCAAATACCAGGTGCACCCAAATATGTCTGCCTTAATGTGGCTCGTTTAAAAAGGCCAAAAAGGTCCTAAAAACCAATTGTACAAAAGAATGCAATTTGATAGGTTGGTAGGGTGGACCCAGAGGCTCAAAAAAGGCAAAAAAGGCTTGGAAAACCAATTGTACAAAAGAATGTGATTTGACAGGTTGGCACCCTATCAAATCATATTTTTTTGTACAATTGGTTTTATGGGCCTTTTTGGCCTTTTTCAAGCCTCCAGATGCCTATTTTTGGCATTTCAAAAGTCCTTTGGGGGGTTTGGACCTCTCCAGATGCATCGGTGAGGTCAGAAATACCAAATTATGTACTATATGCAATGGTATTATGATGTATTTTACAATTTTAGAGTAACAAAATAGAAGAAATTGTGAATTTCTCTCAAGGCCCCAAAATGGGCTCCCATTTTTCCAAATGTCCTCTTCGGACATGGTTAGGATGTAGCATCACTCATACACCTATGTCTTCGTTCCCCGTCTTGGGCCCCTCTTCCTTACTTACAAAGGAACATTGTAGTTCATCTACCATTGCTTCACAAGTCTAAGATGTATTATACTTGTGGTCTTGAGAGTACTACATTCTTTTGTATTAGTTTTGGCAATATGACCATATAATGTATGGTACAACTAAGCATAGAATTGCCCATGTGATGTGATTTTTGTTATTCAGTTCTCATATTCCCTACCTTAATGCTTGCTATCATTGAAAGGTTGGTCTCTTTTTTAGTTCAGATCCTTTTCTAATAGTAATTTAACTTCTCATGAATACTCTCATCCTTGGGGGTTTCACCTCCAAAACATTTAGTGTACCACATACTATCAAAAGGAGGGGTATTTTACTACCCACTTTTGGGAAAAAATTAACAAGATTATAGAAACAGGAGGGGGTTTTTTAATCAAAAATTTTTTAAAATCCATTGGTTCATAAGTAAAGAGGGGTGGTTTTATTGGGAAAACCTTTTAGTTGAGGGATTTTTAAAACACCCCTTGAATGATCTGACACCTACGATTTCTTAGAAGTGCACCCCCTGAGCTCCCATCCTAGGGAATAATATTTGGCAAATTGAGCTCTTTGCTCGAGGAAGTTATGATATCTAACTTTATATATCACATGAGCTAAAGGGCTATGCCATCTAATCCCTTATCTAGGATAATGTAACTTTTTTTAATGATAGCCCTTAGTAAATACATTTCTATTAAAAATATGATCTAAAATGCCCTTCTATTAGGCGCATATGATAGTCATATTTTTTCTATGTGGCCCTCGTCAAGGTCTTTGGGTAGGTGAATGTATGCTCTTACCAAGAACTCTTTCCACCTTTGTAATGCACCCCATTAATTTTGATTATGCAATTCAAGTAAGGAATGAAAATGCATGCATATGCACAAGTGCACATGTATGCATGCACAATCATAGATATACATGGGACACAAAAATTTCTTAGACAAGCTATGGTAGGACCCCAAGGAGAAGATATCATTTGAAATAAGAGAGATTAGTCCATCTTGGCCTATGGAAACAAAAGTACCCTAATGAGTATATTCAATGCTTCAAGAGGCACCTAATATGCAAGACTACTTGACAAGCTCACATTGGGGTTTTTTAAAAACTATTTTTTAAAATAAAAGGAGAGGTAGAGGATGGACATCACACATTGGCTCACTAGCTTATTTGAGAGAAAAATGACATATAGAAAAGTTCCCAATGACCTGCTTAATCTCTTTAAGCAATGTGTCAAGCAATGGTATCGAATTTTCCCTTGTACCATAGATCCTGCTGTAAAGGAGGTAAAGGGTTTTTAACTATTACCCACTTAAAAAAGAGGGGAGGGGGTCCCTCCCTTAATAAATAGAGGAATCACTCTGCCTCCCCTCCTCTAAGTTTCACTAACTCACAATGGGAGATCGAAACTCAAAAAGTGCCTTTTTAATTAGAGATATAATCATGGGTCAAGTCCTTCTAGATGAAGGAGGAGCTCGTGCATTTAAAATTTTTAGGAAAATACATGCTTCCCTTTGGGGGGAAAAGAGGACACTTGCACTTTGCCCTTCTTTTTCCATACTGACAATGGTAGAAGGAAATTTGAATCTAGGAAACCATCTGTTGGATCATCTAAGAAGATTAACTATCACAATGAAGAGCAATGTTGCTATGATTCCATGTGGCATTCAATTCTTTCATCATGAAGAACATGCACTCGAGGCATCGGATCTATGCATTATCTAGAGGCTTTCAATGACTAGCAATGGTAGTGTCTAAGTGGCCTATCTTGCTAGCCACATGACGTGTGTAGCTAGTTTGCACTCAATGGACTAGCAGCTGCCATTTCTTTCTTGGACACATGGCACATGTGGATGGGCTCTCCAACATCATAATAGCTAATGGAAGTCCCTCTTGCAGAAGCACCACCATCCTAGCATTCCACCATCACCATCGGGATGTGACTCTGATCCTATGCTTGAAAGTTAGTGCCACTCACAAGGGATTGTATCTCCCTAAAGATAATGAAGGAGATAAATAGTAGCCCGCTTTAATTGCCATTAGACCCCTTTTGGATATTGTTTTGATCCTATGCTTGATATTTGTTGTTGCTCACAAGTTGTTTAATCTTCATAAAGATCTAATGGAGGAGAATATGAGCTACTCTTGGGTCCTTGGATGGGATTTTGATCCAATGGATCTAGTTTAGCAACTACCATGGCCAGCTAGATGGTTTGCATCTCCTTCAACTATTCAATATTCAAAACACAATCAAAACTTTTGGAAATGGACCCAATCTTAAGAATGGCCTCCTATGAAGTGTTCATTTTACCATCACATTTTCCTCTAGAGATTAGCAAAGTAATCTATTCCTTAATCAAAATTGAGGCCCTTTTTTAGCTCAAATCTTCCTTCCTCTAATACGATTTTAAATTATTTTCAATTGGGGACCTATTGGGTCTCCAATGGATATATTAATAATATCATATCATATCGCCTCTCTCTCTCTCTCTCTCTCTCTGTGATATTACCAAGGAGGTCTTCAGCAGTGGGTTGGTCAGTTGTTCGTCCATGGTGTTGCTCGAGAAGCTTGAGTAGATAGGGTAGATCTGCATGCACTCATTCATCATAAGTGCCTATGATTAGTATACTAGCACTTTTCCATGGAAACTATAAAGGTAGATCAAAAGGTAATACCCACTTTCATTCCCTTTGATGCTCTCATTGTCAACCTTAGCGCCTCGATTGACCAGCTCTATTATCATATCATGTCGTTTTGCTGACAATGCTATTCCCAGCAAGTTCACTTTGGGATCTGCCAACAAACAGCAACATCTAACCATTGTTCACAGAAAACATTTTTCTTAACAAATTACAAAACTTAGTTTCAATTTTTTTAAGGTTTTTTTTGGAGAATTTGAATGTTTAAAGCTAAAATATAAGTAAATAATAGGTGAAAATGAAGTTGTAACAGGTTTATTGTACATAGTTTGCAAGTTTTTTGTGAACACCAACATTGAGGGTTTACTTCTAAATCTCTAAATACATTTCGGTTATCAGTGTTGTATATAGTTTGTAGCTTTTCTGTGAACACTCAACACCAATATTCAATGTTTAGTTCTAAATCTCCGAATAAATTTGGATCATCAGTATTGTATATAGTTTGGAGGCTTTCATGAGTATTGTATATAGTTTATAGTTTGGAGGCTTTTTGTGAATACTCAACATGAGCATTGAGTGTTTACTTCCAAATCTCTAAATAAATTTTGATTATTAATGCTTGGAGGTTTGCCTTGAACTTAACACCAAATCGCTAAATAAATTTATGTAAACACTCAATACCAATATAAGTTTGCTTACCGTTCAGCCTTTCCTGCCTCAAGTAATTCTTTAGTGCTCTCGCATGTTCGTATTCTTCTTTCGCATCTTCGCTTTCTTTCACATCATCCGGCTTCGGCACCGTTATGAATTGATCGGCCATGTGCCCGTTTTCAGCCGTCGCCCACAGCAGCAGATGTCTTTCCGGTTCATTATCCCCAGCTGCTTGTAAAATTCGTCTCACGATCTGCAGTTTGACTTTTGATTTTTTCTTAGACAGGGCGGCGCAGTGCAACGCTGTATTGTCGTTGTAATCCCGCACATGAACCATCTTTCTGGCCTCCTTGTTAAATGTCGTATCCAGGAGTACTGAAACTGCCTCTTTGTTGCCCGAGAGGGCGGCTAGATGGAGGGCAGTTTGGCCTGCGATATCTTGCGTCAGAGTATAGCGAGACCATTCTGCTGTATTTCTGAAACAGCTCCGAAGTATCCGAACGATACCTTTTTCAGAAGAAAGCTTACACGCTTGGTGCAGAGCGTTTCGGCCATCGTAATCTATCACCTGAATGTCAGCTCCAGCGCATATTAGCAACCGTGGTAGCTCGATTGAAACCTTATCATGACTTAGCGCCATGTGGAGCGGGGTTCTTTTACGTTTGTCTTGAAAGTTTATAAATCTTCGCTTGTTTTGACGGACATTCACATCATTGAAGGGACGATTCATCCTGTATGACATTCCAGCTTTTGCTATCAACTGTGGATCTAATATGTGCTTTTGCCCAAGAGGCCCTCCGAGAAGCTCGGCTGGAAGTTGAGAGCCGCAGTGCTTGAGGAGCAGTTCCATGATACTCCCTGGATATATGTTGTCAGATCTATACGTTTTCAGTGCTGCAAAGTGTAGCGCCGTCTTGCCCTTAACGTCCGTTTGCCCGATTTCAATGTCTTTTACCTTCAGCAATCTGTCACACAATTCTGGCCGGTGTGACGAGTGTTCGACAGCCATCATCAGAGGGGTCGACCTGAACTCAAGAGTCTGAAGGTTAATCTGATGTTCGCAGAATGGAAGCAGCAGCTTCAACGCGCCTACCTGGCCACGACAGGCCGCTAAAAGCAACGGTGTTTCCTGATCTTGCTTTGCTAGCGTGTTCACTGCATCTTTGTCAGAACTCAGGAGCAACTGCAAGGACTTGACTTTACCTTCCCAAGCACACAAGTGCACAGCATTACCTTGACATGGTGCATTCTTTTCAAGACGACGGATGATTTCTGTCCCGCCTTCTGCAATGAGCTCTTTAGCTTCCTCTACGTCTTCTGCTAGACAAGCATAAAGCAGCGCCACGGCTAGATCGTCTTTGCTTAGCTGCGGAGACGACGTAGCCTGTGTCTCTGCAGAATATTTAAGTAAACTGTCAGATTGGACACCCGATTGGACTACGAGCAGAAACTAATGATAAGCACGACGATACTCACGTATTGCAAGCTTCTCTACAACATTGACTCCCGCGAATTCTTTCCAAGCTAGTTTTCGACTCTTATCAACACAGCCGTTTTTCAGCCGTATCTTTTCGTAGCCGGATGTTCGAACACTTTCGTAGTAGAAATACTCATCGCCGAAATCCTGCACATCTGTAGGGATGCCAAGTCTGATCTGCTCATAACGATGTTGCAAAACATCATCGACGGTTGCCAACCGATACCCAAAAGGTATTTTATCCTCAACCTTCAAAGGCAGGAATGTCATTCCATGGAGGAATGTCATTGTGCCCATGGAGGCCTAACAGTCCAAGCTGGAGGCTCTAGTTTGCTAGCTTGTTCCATATAGGTCACTATGTATAAACCTTATATATAGCTTTTTATACGACCTTTATCATTTATGATATTTTCATTAATATAATAAAATGCACCCTTTTCTTATAATCTTTAAACTTTTTCCCAAAATCCTTTAATGTTACCTTTTTTGACATAAAGTGTGGAAAAAATGAAAATAAATCTCCTTCTCTTGAACTCAAAAAAAAAGAAATTAAATGTCTCAAGTGGCACACATGAAGGTCGCATATATTTTTAAGAGCATAACTAAATCATGCTATCTTTACCTTTACGTGACCTTTACCTTAATGTTCACACGATGGCATGGGCCTTCTTTAGCTTTCTCTTTTGTCCATCTCACAACCTTAGAGTTATTTTTACTCTTCTCCCCTTTTTTCTTTAATTTTACTAGATTCTCGTACTCTCTCATTTTTTGAGTGACTCCCTCTTTACCTTTACATGACCTTTACCTTAATGTTCACACGATGGCATGGGCCTTCTTTAGCTTTCTCTTTTGTCCATCTCACAACCCTTTGAGTTATTTTTACTCTTCTCCCCTTTTTTCTTTAATTTTACTAGATTGTCATACTCTCTCAGTAAGTTGTACTCTTCTCTCCTTTAGTTTTTTATACTCATGGATTTTTCATACATTGGCTACTTCGGACGCCTTCTTCTCCCTACCCCATAATGATGCCCTCCCTTTTTATATTTCTTTTCATTATCCTCAAACTTGACAATTTTGTTTCTTTAAAGGTTCAAATTTGCCTTGTTATTCCAATTTCTAAGTGAGTATTACTTTTGTACATACTCCAACTCTCTAGAACTACTTATGAAACATATGGACTATATAGGAAAATAAAATGATTCAATAGTTCTTAGAAATTTTAACAAAAAATAAAAATGGAGCAACTATCAAAAAATTTATCGAATCACATTGCAAATGCTAATAGGCTATAAAGTGCAAGAAATTTGTGCCCAAAGCTGACCTAAAGAAAACATGTTCTTAGGTAATGTATA
The DNA here is from genome assembly GCF_047967505.1 of Dipteris shenzhenensis. Taxonomy (NCBI): domain Eukaryota; kingdom Viridiplantae; phylum Streptophyta; class Polypodiopsida; order Gleicheniales; family Dipteridaceae; genus Dipteris; species Dipteris shenzhenensis. Next base: position 23,486,494 of record NC_141603.1, on the reverse strand, counting down.
CATGGATATTTTATGAATTGATCACAAAGAAAAATGTCCAAACACATTGTAAAAAAACATATTAATCTCTTACAAACATGGATGATTATATTATAGAACATGTGGACCTCCCTTCTATCGGTAGGTCGGTATTTTCTCTTGCATATACCTCCCTTCTTTTAGAGATAAGGTATCTCTAAGACTTTGCCATGTCTGTTTCGCTTCTATACTTCTATTGTGCTTTTTAAGGTAAGTTATTGCTTCTATCTCTACCTATAGCCTTCTCTCACTCAAACTTACCACCATTCCATGCTTTCTTGCATTATCATCTAGTTTGTATGTGTATAGTTATGTTATCCCTTAGATTTATTACATCAAAGTCTAGTTCATGGTATGGCATGCTTGTCATACTACTTGTGTCCCATCTAGAGACTATCTAGATAATATTGTGATAAAATAAATATAGTAAATGATGACTTTGTATTATTGTGTTAAAACTCTCATATTATTATGATAAAATAATTTCACTATAGTGATGACTTTTTTAGTCAGGCTATGTCTGTTTCTAGTGTTATCTTGACACTATCTAGGCTTCTTACATTAGGTACATTGCTTCCACTCTATGGAAAATTGCTAGAGTCAATTATTCCTTCTATGGTTCATAGTGTCTCCAATATAATTGTGTTTTATTACAGGGAAAAACATCAAATTAGCTATTTGACTTGTGGCCATATCTCCAATTTGTAAGTATATTAGATTGTTGGGCATGCAACTCTCAAGGTATCGATAGAGTTGTCACCCAATGAGTCCTTGGTGTAGCATAAAGTTTTTGAAGATGCATTCATGATAGTAGTGCTTTCTTTAAAGGAAAACTTTAGAAAACTTGGCACTTGTTTGGGTTTGGGGGAAAAATCCAAGCAACCATACTATTCAAAATGTTAGAAAAAAATGTTTATAGGTCCCTAAGAGACAACCAAGCTTTTACATCCCATATATTTTGATTGTCTACTTTGAAGGGATCATTTTAAGTATCAACTCAAGTATCAAAGAATATTTACATGAATATTGCATGCTTTGCACCATTTAGTAAAGCTGCATCTATGAAAATAAGTAATTTATGCTACTATGGATAATTTTGTCCATCATAGGTTTGGGAATGTTCATTGCAAGCCAAGGTGGCTTGGTTGTAATAAGTGACTTTGTTAAATTAATGAGCAATTGACTATCTCCTTGGTTTCACTTATTGCGTTATTTCACTAAGTGTTGAGTGTTTTGTGGATAATAAATCCATATTCTCTCATCATTGCACGATTCTTTGCCGTTAGCTAGCCCTATCCTTCGAGCGTTAATTAATGTTGGCACCCTGTTCTATACCCGAGCACCCCTACCTTAGGATGGCAAGAGTGAGCATCTTCACGAAGTGTGGTACCACGTTGGGAACTAACCCTAGCATTTTGAGTTAGCAGGGTGAGTGAATAGAAGCGTCGACCTACATGGAAGTATATCCATATCCTTCTAATGTAGTCGTCAATCAGCATCATGAAGTAGTAGGAACCACCCAAAGCTTCCGTCTCCATCTTTTCATAGAGGGGAGGTAGCAAGCTAAGGGTGTCCACTTCCGGACCACTTTCGTGTGAGTGTGACACCCGCTCGAGTGAAAATACAAAGGTTTTGCTTCGGTCTGCAATACCTCGATCGAGGTATTATCTCCAATGAAAATCACACACGAGGACATCCGAGCCAAGCCAATACCTCGATCGAGGTCCTGGACTTTTTTCACCGAATCGAGCCTATACCTCGATCGAGGTCTCATGGCATGCCACCTATACAAGCCACCTATACCTCGTTCAACGTATCGTGGCAATCCAGCTATACCTCGATCGAGGTATTGGCAAGTCCACATACCTTGATCTCGATCATGTCATATACCTCGATCGAGGTAACTTGGGGGGGTCACTCATCATATGTAACCCTATCACGTGAGTTCAACAGAAGGATATTTTTTATTTCTAAAATTTACAGAAATAAATATACATAAGGAACTATATAAAATAGTTTTGGAAAAAATTTACAGATTTGTATAGAAAAGGGGTACATTTTATTAATGAAAAAATTTACAGATAAGGGATTTTAAATATAGGCCTTGAACGCACGTGATATAGAGGGTTTATACGTAGTGACCCCCCTGAGCGAGGTAAATGCCATCCGACAGGGCAGTTGACATACCTCGATCAAGGTATGCTGGATCAATGACTTGGCCACATGTCCAATACGTCGATCGAGTTATGTGGCATCCAGCTGGCTGCTGACATACCTCGATCGAGGTGTCGTGGCAGGTCCATACCTCGATCGAGGTAGATGGACCGATGTGTATGGGGCATGTCAAATACCTCAATCGAGGTATAGAGGTATGACGGAGTGATGTATACGTGGCATGTAAAATACCTCGATCGAGGTATCGTGGCATGTCTATACCTCGATCGAGGTATATGGATCGCTATGTATGTTGCATGTGAAATACCTCGATCGAGGTAGGGAAACCCTAAATTTTCGTATATAAAGAGAGGGACCCCCCCTTATTCTTCATACCTCGATCGAGCTCCTCCTCATTGAAATCGATGGATTTGTGGGAGCTCGACGGAATTGCAGCAGCGACGGAGAGCAACCGACGGACAACGACGGAGATGGACGGAGCGGGAGAGTCCAGGTAAGGTTTTTTTTATGTAGCTTTTTTTTTTTGCGAAAATTTATTTAAATTTTAGTTTATAGGAATAATTATAAAATATTTCTAAATTTCAAACGCATTTTAAAGTTTTTTTTTTTGAATTACGTAATTTTTTATTTAAAATGTGAAAATGTAAATATTTTGTTTTTTAAAATCATCTTTTAAAAAAAGAGATTGAAGTTATTTTTTAAATTAATGCTATTTTTATTTAAATAAAAAAACGTTTAAATTTTATTTTTAAAAATTATCTTTTAAAAAAAAAGAAAATAAGAGTTTATAGGAAAATGTAATCTAATTATAAAATATTTCAAAATTTCAAATGCATTTTAAAAATTTTTTTAATTACGTAATTTTTTATTTAAAATTTAAAAATGTATATATTTTATTTTTTAAATTCATCTATTTATAATTATAAAATATTTCTAAATTTCAAATGCATTTTAAAGTTTTTTAATTTTTTTTTTGGGAACTACGTAATTTTTTATTTAAAATATGAAAATGTAAATATTTTGTTTTTCAAAATCATCTTTAAAAAAAAAGAAAGTAAAGTTATTTTTAAAATTAGTGCTATTTTTATTTAAATAAAAAAACGTTTAAATTTTATTTTTAAAAATGATCTTTGAAAAAAAAAGAAAATAAGTGTTTATAGGAAAATGTAATCTAATTATAAAATATTTCAAATTTTCAAATGCATTTTAAAAATTTTTTAAATAACTTTTTTTAATTACGTAATTTTTTATTTAAATGTGAAAATGTATATATTTTGTTTTTTAAATTCATCTATTTATAATTATAAAATATTTCTAAATTTCAAATGCATTTTAAAGTTTTTTTTTTTTGGAATTACGTAATTTTTTATTTAAAATGTGAAAATATATATATTTTGTTTTTTAAAATCATCTTTAAAAAAAAGAGATTAAAGTTATTTTTTAAATTAGTGCTATTTTTATTTAAATAAAAAACGTTTAAATTTTATTTTTAAAAATGGTCTTTGAAAAAAAAAGAAAATAAGAGTTTATAGGAAAATGTAATCTAATTATAAAATATTTCAAAATTTCAAATGCATTTTAAAAATTTTTTTAATTACGTAATTTTTTATTTAAAATGTGAAAATGTATATATTTTATTTTTTAAATTCATCTATTTAAAAAAAGAGAGATTAAAGTAGGTTTTATGTTATTTTTCAAATTGGTGCTATTTTTATTTAAATAAAAAAACGTTTAAATTTTAGTCGTAAAAATCATCTTTTTAAAAAAAAGAAAATAAGAGTTTAAGGTAGCTTTTATGTTATTTAAGTTAGTGAAGTTTTTATTTAAATGTCAGAAAGTATATATTTTGTTTTTTAAAATCATCTATTTAAAAAAAAAGAGATTAAAGTAGTTTGCATGTTATTTTTTAAATTAGTGAAGTTTTGAATTAAATATAACGTTTAAATTTTGTTTTTAGAAATCATCTATTAAAAAAAAGAAATTATTGCGGTGTGCGTTTATCTATCTTTATGTGGAATATTAGATTATATAGTTGGTTAAGAGTTGTTTCATAATTTAGGTAGAGTAAGTAGGCTGAGTTAACAAGCTAGAGCAAGATGATCTAGTTAAGGCCTAGTCAAAAAGTTGTTTAGGGCTAGCTATTCCCAACTAGCTAGGAGCCAGTCATGCCAACCAATCATTCAACAGATGCTCCAAGTCAAGCAGTATAACCAGGGTTATCTCAATGACCATAACCTATCTCTATCCTATAAATATTGTCATTTCCTATATATTCTATACATTTCAAGATGCTATTCTACATCAGTTTGGCATATGTTTAGAGGTGCAATTTGACTTCCACTTGCAATTATTGAGAGGTGCATTTGTCCACCTTCATGTGGAATATTCTAGTATGCAGGTCTTGCTGCCTTGGGTTATATCTTTCAAGTTAGCATCTATTCCTTGTAGTTTATTATAGTGTATTGTACATAACATTTTCTTTCTATCACTCAGTATCTTTACATCTCTCTTCCAAAAATACACCTCTACTACATATGTTGACATGTTAGTAGAGCCCATGGTAGTGTAGAGCCTTGAAAAATGGAGGGAGCATCTAGAACAAAAGCTATTTGCTATTAATTACAGTAAGGGTGGGTAGTATAGACAAGGAGAATGAGCTTGAAGAAACCGACTTTCTAAAGTAAACAACTTGTAAATAATTGTAAATACGAATTGAATTTGCAACATAGCACTGTTGTAGGCATAGCGACACATTTGGCCCATCTACCGGTAGGTGCATAGGATGATCCCAACGACATCCTACCTCATCAAGGAGTACGTACAAATAGTTTTCATTACGTAAATAGATTATAAGTCATATTGAATAGAATATTATTTTCATTACCCAAATAGAATATTAATTTCCATGTGTTTTTTTGGTGCATGTGCTAGCCAGTGCACAGGTTCTGGCACCACTATTCGTATGCAGATTCGTATGCAGATAGAGATTCTGAGAGCTGAGATGAGGGCACTGCAGGATGCTAGGGCACCCCCTCACTTGGTTGCGAGTCTAGATTCAGTCATTGAGGCTCTGGGTCGATTGGACACAGTTGAGGACGTTGTGGATAGCTTTCAGGCACAAGCTGAGGCAGAGATCACTGGTCATGGCTTGGATTGGAGAGCCATTCGACAGTTGTTTGAGCGTGAGTCACCTCACAGGCAGGCCTTAGAGGATATGTTTTGGGATGGTCACACTGAGGCGATGCGACCACGATCAGCCTGCTGCCCTTGCATATTTTATGTTGTAGGCACCCCATCATAGCAGCACACATTTATCCGAGATATCTCGCTGCGAATGGTGGTCGATTGCCTCACAACCGTCAGATAGCTAGGTCATTTGCCATGTAGCTATACGCTGAGTTTGTGCTTGGTCATCGGGTAGACTACCTTAGTACCCATCTAGGATCAGGAGCGGGACATGGTAGGATTGGGCGTCAGGAGCATCAGACTGCAGGTGTTCGGCATCGACGCGAGGCACCAGAGTTGCACACTATCCCTGCACCGGCATTACGAGCTATTGGAGGATGGATTAGGGGGGATGTTCATTCAGTGGCATCATCCTTGCACGACATGGTCTCTGCCCTATCGAGATCACTTTCGGTTCCACCTCCCCCACCTCCCACATCTATGGAGCCTCCCACATCTACACCACCTCCCACATCTACACCACCTTAGCACGAGATGGAGACTCGAGACACATGGATTGCAGAGTTGGAGGCATGGTTGGCTGAGTCTAGGGACAAGGTTAGTTATTCTGATTATTTTGTTTATTTTTTTGTAGCGTGTTTTGAACTGAAGTTTTTTGGTTAATTCTCACCATGTACGCGACATGTTTGCATTGCAGGCACATCTATTACGACAGGATATGGAGTCTCATGTACGACTATTGGAGGCAGATTTGGAGAAGCAGAGGATTCGAACACGCATAGCGTACCATCGTGCAAAGCACTATATCTTGCAGTTGAGACATATTAGTCGTGATCCATCTCGCCATAGGATTCGACCCCAATGTGGCCCTATACCCCGCTCCTCCTGTAGATGTGCCCACTAGGACACCCATAGACGCACCAGTCATAGCCAGGCTTCCTACCGCCACTTGCATCCTTTGCCATGAGGAGTTTGACACTGTAGGGTGGTTTGGACTAGGGTGCGGCCACATCACACATCTCCATTGCATGACCCGCCACATGGTGGCATGATCAGTGTGCCCTGTATGCTTTGCTGACATTGATGTGGCCACATACAGAGGACTAGGCATGGATGATCTGTATCCTGGTCATCGTCAGGCCATTGATCCATTCGCCCGTGTGGTCTTGACAGAGCACTACAGGGAGGAGGCACAGAGAGCTTTGCTGTAGCAGGAGGGTGCTGATACATCAGTGGTTGCAGTGTGTGTTCTGCGACGCTTCTCATATGGTGATTTCATGCCAGGTGATGAGGCACGAGTAGAGGAGCACGCCGTATTGAGCGAGAGGCAGAGCTTCAGACATCATTGCAGTAGTGGGTGGAGCAGCAGCTTGGGCGGGGCCGAGACCAGCGTCTTCTACATGTAGAGATGATTACTCACGCTGGATTTGAGGCATGAGTATTCAGGCATGAGTATTCACAGATGCACGACTTTGGGAGCTGAGATGCGCATACATAGAGGAGGCGAGGGAGGCAGAGATGGCAGCGGTGGCTCGTGCAGCATGCCCTCCTCTTCATCAAGATGAGGCTGGCCCATCTCATGCAGAAGATGAGGCTGGCCCATCTGATCCGGCTTTGCCTGAGGGCACATAGCGGACGGTTGGGCAGTGGGCCATACAGGAGCCACGTCAGAGGATGACTAGAGGATCATATGTGGAGTTATCAGATTCTGATTCAGGATGATTCTTTAGGCTTCACACATTTCTTGTTTAGGGATGCACTTCTGCACGATGATGATGATGATGTACACATTCATTTTGGTACTTTCATGATATTGTTCTTACTTTTATGATGTATGAGCATTTTCGTACTTTCATGATGTTCTTCTTACTTTGTTTATCTTAGTTTATAGTTTGTTCAAATCTAACGTAAACATTTAAAATTAAGAGTATGATTTTGAATTTCAAATATCTCAATTCACACATCTAATACATAAGGTATTTTAAAAAGAATGCCATGTGAAGTAATTGTAAACATTAAGCATTGAAAAAGTGTTCAAGTATAAGGTCTCTCTCTCTCTCTCTCTCTCTCTCTCTTTCTCGTGCTATGAACTTTATCATTTTGAATATCATATTGAATTTCGTATATATCAATGCTTGCAATTATTACACTAAACCTAAGAGCCGTGTAAAGTTTCATCCCCATGTGCATATTTAAAATTAAGAGTATGATTTTGAATTTCAAATATCTCAATTCACACATCCAATACATAAGGTATTTTAAAAATAATGCCGTGTGTCATAATTGTAAACATTAAGCATTGAAAAGGTGTTCAAGTATAAGGTCTCTCTCTCTCTCTCTCTCTCTCTCTCTCTCTCTCTCTCTCTCTTTCTAGAGCTCTCTCGTGCTATGAACTTTATCATTTTGAATATCATATTGAATTTTGTATATATCAATGGTTGCCATTTTTCATACGTAGTCACTAGTAGGGATTATACCTTCCATGTGGCACATACGAAATTAGTTGGAGACCAAATCTTGCGTGGATGTATGCATTATACCTTCCACGTGGTGCATACCAAAATCAGTTGGAGACCAAATCTTGCATGGATGTACGTCTAGGGTAGCCTAAGAGCCATGCAAAGTTTAATCCCCAACAAATAAGTCCACATGCGTATTTGGTTAGTACGTGCACCATTTTTCATACGCAATCACCAGTAGGGAGTGCTTGCAAAAATGTACGCATTATACCTTCCACGTGGCACATACCAAATTAGTTGGAGACCAAATCTTGCATGGATGTACGTCTAGGGTAGCCTAAGAGCCGTGTGAAGTTTCATTCCCAACAGGGTTTAGGGTTTAGGGTTTAGGGTTTAGTCGTGCTAGTAGGGATTATAAAAATGTACGCATTATACCTTCCACGTGGCACATACCAAAATAGTTGGAGACCAAATCTTGCGTGGATGTACGTCTAGGGTAGCCTAAGAGCCATGTGAAATTTCATCCCCAATAGGGTTTAGGGTTTAGGGTTTAGTCGTGCTAGTAGGGATTATAAAAATGTATGTATTATACCTTCCATGTGGCGCATACCAAATCAGTTGGAGACAAAATCCTGCGTGGATGTACGTCTAGGGTAGGCTAAGAGCCGTGTGAAGTTTCATCCCCAACAGGGTTTAGGGTTTAGGGTTTAGTCGTGCTAGTAGGGATTGTAAAAATGTATGCATTATACCTTCCACATGGCACATACCAAATCAGTTGGAGACCAAATCTTGCGTGGATGTACGTCTAGGGTATCCTAAGAGCCGTGTGGAGTTTCATCCCCAATAGGGTTTATGGTTTAGGGTTTAGGGTTTAGGGTTTAGTCGTGCTAGTAGGGATTGTAAAAATGTACGCATTATACCTTCCACGTGGTGCATACCAAATCAGATGGAGACCAAATCTTGCGTGGATGTACGTCTAGGGTAGCCTAAGAGCCATGTGAAGTTTCATCCCCAACAGGGTTTAGGGTTTAGGGTTTAGGGTTTAGTCGTGCTAGTAGGGATTGTAAAAATGTACGCATTATACATTCCACGTGACGCATACCAAATTAGTTGGAGACCAAATCTTGTGTGGATGTACGTCTAGGGTAGCCTAAGAGCCGTGTGAAGTTTCATCCCCAATAGGGTTTAGGGTTTGGTCGTGCTATAGGGATTTGTAAAAATGTACGCATTATACCTTCCACGTGGCGCATACCAAATCAGTTGGAGACCAAATCTTGCGTGGATATACATCTAGGGTAGCCTAAGAGCCGTGCAAAGTTTAATCCCCAACAGATAAGTCCACGTGCGTATTTCATTAGTACGTGCGCCATTTTTCATACGTAGTCATGCTAGTAGGGATTATAAAAATGTACGCATTATACCTTCCATGTGGCACATACCAAATCAGTTGGAGACCAAATCTTGCGTGGATGTACGTCTAGGGTAGCCTAAGAGCCGTGCAAAGTTTAATCTCCAACAGATAAGTCCACATGCGTATTTTGTTAGTACGTGCACCATTTTTCATACGTAGTCGTGCTAGTAGGGATTGTAAAAATGTACGCATTATACCTTCCATGTGGTGCATACCAAATCAGTTGGAGACCAAATCTTGTGTGGATGTATGTCTAGGGTGGCCTAAGAGCTGTACAAAGTTTCATCCCCAACAGATAAGTCCATCTGCGTATTCATTAGTACATGTGCCATTTTTCATACGTAGTCATGCTAGTAGGGATTGTAAAAATGTACGCATTATACCTTCCACGTGGCGCATACCAAATCAGTTGAAGACCAAATCTTGCGTGGATGTATGTCTAGGGTGGCCTAAGAGCCGTGCAAAGTTTCATCCCCACCAGATAAGTCCATCTGCGTATTTCGTTAGTACATGTGCCATAGCTTTGCTGCAGTCGTGCTAGTAGGGATTGTAAAAATGTACGCATTATACCTTCCACGTGGCACATACTAAATCAGTTGGAGACCAAATCTTGCATGGATGTATGTCTAGGGTGGCCTAAGAGTCATGCAAAGTTTCATCCCCAACAGAAATGTCCACATGCATATTTCGTTAGTACGTGTACCATTTTTCATACGTAGTTGTGCTAGTAGGGACCAAGAGATAAGTCCACATGCATATTTCATTAGTACGTGCGCGAATTTTCTTAGTCACATTTTTAAAATGTCCTAAAGCACAAAACACAATTACAACATTACTACTAATAAATAATTTTTTGTTTTACAAACACAACAAATCCCATTGAGAAGACATCGGACATCATGTATAAAATAGAATCTAATACAATGATGTGTATGAACGTGTATACAACCATCAGAGTGAAATACAAAATATGAGTCCATGAAAATTACAATGGTACGGTCACAACTGATGATTTGTAATGTGCTACTCCTCAGGATCAGCTCTCATGCCAATAGTTGCAAGTATGCTCTCGTGATCCACCACTGCAAGGCGCCATCGTGGAGTGGACGTCACCTTGCGAGTGCAAACACGACTCAAAGTAATCTTGATCGCAACAACAAGATGAGAATATATGTATGCCTCCTGATCCGCCATGCACTCCTGGAACTCAATATAGCGACCACGCCTCTGTATCTGCTGAAAATAGTGGCCACCTACGATCATGCTATGAGCATTGAAGTGCATCCCATGCCCATCCACTATATCCTCATTCAGCACACTCTTCAGCATAGAGCATCGCAACAAGTAATAATCCACACCCTCTTCATTGCCCTCCGAAGCAATAACTGCGAAGATATCACCAATACGCAACATATCTATAATATGGTCATAATCTCTAGAGGAACTGAATCCCGCATCCTGATCATCATGTACCTCCTCCCAAGGGTGGAAGGGAGAAAGCACTCACCGTACCCATGGATCGGCCCATGGTATCATGGAGCACCCTCCCCAATCATCATCAATGCATGCAGAGAAAAAACATGCAAACCGTCGAGAAAAGATCGCGGGGTGAGACTCACCTATGCTCCTGATGGAATGGAAATCAAGAGTGCCAGACACTGAACGACAATCAAAAGGCCTAGACCGATCAAGACTCCCAATGTCCACGCACCAAAAATACCAGCTCACCACCCTATCGTCATGCGACTAAAACGAGGAGATAGCACTAGTGGATAAGTGCTGGCTGCACCACCGCACCACATCATGTGCATCCTTGAAGTGATCAGCACTGTGACGCAATTGGTATCGACGCAAAGCATGCTTCACGCAAGCACTTGCACCATCGTGCTCTCCCTTACCGTGCCCTGTCTCGAAGTAGCTCCATGTGATCGGAATGCCTGTCTCACGGTGCCATCTGTAGAACCAATAAAACTGTCTAGCGGATTTGAACTGACCACCACAGTCGTCTGACCAGATCCAGCACCGCTGCCATGTGACACCATGATCCCTCAAGAAACTATCATGCAAAGTGAAGCAATGCTGCACAAAATGGGCATCATGCGATCGATCATCACCAATGTAGAAGTGATACTCTCGCACAATGATGCGTGAGTCCATGGTGCTATCAATGCCATCCACATGAGCCTGTGCATGATGATAGCTAATGTGCACAAACATAGCAACCTGCAATATGGTATTGAAAAAAAATATGACTATTGGAATAATTCAATATAATGAGGCCATAAAAAAATCAATACTCAATCACACGTCACCTGTTCGGAGAAATAATACTCCGATTGGATCTCATGCTATGGTGCAAAGGTGTAATTCTCTGCAAAGTCCACCACTGAGACAACCACCCCTGTAGGAAATGTCCTCAAACATGCACGGAAATGATGATCCTCCCATTTCGCAGTGTGCGAGTGGTGTATGTAGTGGTACAACTTCCCTCGAAAACTGTTAATGAATACAACACGTGGTGTCTCCTTCCTCACAAGCTACAACCTCCTCGACTGTGCACCACCATCTAATGTCAAGGTATTGTCCAAGTGGATCTTTAAGGGAAAAGTCACAGTCACATGGCACATTGCTTTCATATTGGGGGCCTTGTTGGAATTTATGCCTCTTGGTTGCAAGTACAAGGGGAAGAACTTAGTTTTAGGTTTCTTGAAACTTTTAATAATGACAACCAATGAGACTTCCTTGTTAGGCAGGTAGCAGTGTGCCATGAAATGAAAAGCTGAGCTCTCCTTGAGCCACGTGTCATGATTAATTTTCATTTTAAATCTTTTGGGATGTGATGTTTTGAAAAGGGCATAGAACGTAACTGCTCTTTTCCTTCTATCGTTCAGCATATCTCTATTGCTCTCCATCTTCTTCTTCATCGTTCCCTTCAACTTGCTCTTGTAGTGGAGCTACAAACTGCCTTACCTTTAGTTTAAAAGTGGTGGTGTAATAACTGGTACACAGAACATTCAAGGATGGTAGCTACGATAGGATTTCAAAGCCAGGTTCCACATGCACCTTCCAGGTTTCGAGCCTCATAAAACTTTCGAAAACATTTAAAACATCGATATTAGAGGCCTGAAAATATAACACATCGCAGTGATTCATAGGAATGACAAATCCTACAGGCATTCTGATCTTCTCAGCAATAGAATTTCAATCATTGCAGACCATTTCTCGAGATGAGACAAAACCATCGCACTGCTTCATAGGAATGATGAATCATGTAGGCATTATGATCTTCTCAGCAATAGAATTTCAACCATTGCAGACCATTTTTGGAGATGAGACAAAACCATCTACAACAAGTTCTCGAAAGTTGATGGCAGTTTGGAATGATGACACATCTACTTCAGATAGCGGGTAGGCCATAAAGCATTGTGATTTGTTACCTGATATAATATTTTTCATCTCACGGTACTGCTGCATGTGCCTTAAAACTGTATTTGCACCAAGTTGTGTCTTCTGAAGTTAGGAAGCTCCTTGCCACTTAGGACTTCAGGGTTGCACATGTGCCTTAAAATTTTATAGGTTGTGAGTGGCAAGGAGCTTCTTGGTGCTTAGGGATAGGTCGCTGAGATTAAATATTTGGGTTAATCAGGCAAGGAGGTATTAGAAGTAATGAAATAAATTTTACTATTGCTGTAAAAGTAATTAGAAGCATAAAAGGAAATAAGAGATTTATGTGAATGTTTAAGAAACAAAGGAATATTAAAGGGGTAAATCTAAATATGAGAAAAATAAGAAAAATAAGGGAGATAACAAGGGGGGAAGAAGAAAAGGTATAATTACAATTTTTTAAGAGGGGAATTTTTAAAAAAGGGGGGGTTATAAAAAAGGGGGGTGTTATTAATAAGGGGGAAAGGGGAAAAGGGTTACAAGTAAGGGGGAAATTTCTAAAAACATGGGGGGGTTGGGGTTGGGTATAACGAGTATTTACCGGAGTTTAGAGAAAGGGGGAAATAGACGTGGAATTTAAAAAAGAGGGAAGGAGTTCTTTTTAAAAACCGTATAAAAGGGTGAGAGTGTGAGTAATTAAGGGGCTTAGCACATGGGAAGAAATAGGATGGGAATGGGAAAAGGTGGTCCCAAGTGGTCCCATGCATATTTCTATCCTATTCCCATCC
>NC_141603.1:23061620-23172973 GCF_047967505.1 Dipteris shenzhenensis | reverse complement strand
TTTTTGCTTCTTGAGTGGTAGTGATAGAGCAAGATACACTGCTTGCTTTGTGCTTTTGTGTTGTGTATTTAAGATTACATTTGCCATCTTCTACACTCTTTTATTGGCAATTGCCCTTGATATGATATATTGATTCAGAGCGTCTTCACAACCTCTAATGTAGCTTTGTCTGCTTTTGCCCTATATGATGTGCAATATGCTACCGTTGCATGAGGGTTCAATATGAATACGTCCTCTGTTTTGGAATTTGATGACAAAGAAATAGTCCATAAGGTCTCAAGGGGGGGGGGAGGGGGGTTCACTCATCATATGTAACCCTATCACATGAGTTTAATAGATGGCTTTTTATTAATTCCATTACTTATAGATTTATATATTATACATAAGGAAGTAAATTAAGACCAAAGGTTAATAATATACATAAGGGTGTTTTATATTTAAATAGTTCCAAAAGCTCCCAAATGTTTTAATTTATACAAAAGGGTGTGTATGTGTGTGCATATTCATGTGTATGTCTATGTTTTAATATATAAAATGGTGTCACCACGTAGCCATTCAAGGTAGAGGTTTCACCTAGAACTAACGTTGGTGATAGTGCTCTCAAATTCACTCACATTTTGTACAATTTTCATCACTGATGTGTAAGTAATGTCCCTAGATCAAGTGAGATATTGAAATTTGAAACCTGATGTCTTGGTGGTCCAATTTGCTAAGTCACACTTCCAAAGCTATATGAGCAAGCTGTGAAGAATGAGAAGGGATCATTCGTCACCTCCATAGGGGCACTGGCAACAATTTTCATGTTCAAAGACTGGTTGGTCTCCAAAGGACAAGCATATTGTAATAGAATCAATGTTAGAACCCAATTTGTGGTGGGGAAAGTAAGTTTTTGTCCCCTTTCTTCTATTATTTTCAAAGTCTCAGATCAAATGTTTACATTGCTCATTTATAAATGTTTATCATAATGTATTTGATTGGGTTCCTCTAAACTATCAACATTTAGCTTGTTGGATTTTCTTTATTTCTAATTAGATATAGATATGCAACAAAATGCATTGGAAGTATTGCTGGCAAGAAGTGATGTCCATCACCATGGGGTAGCCCTCAGTCATAGACTAGTGTATGTGTATGTATTGCAGTTCTTCATGTGGATGGGTATATGCATGTGTGTGTGTGTATCTCTATTTTTGTGTATTTATGCATGTGTACGCATTTGTGGCAAATAAATTGTGCATATTCCAAGTGCTCCACCACAATAACAAGATGATTTATGATTCATTCGGTCTACCCGAGGATAGGCCAAATCTTGAATGTCAGTGAGCAGCTGAAGAGCGTAGCAAGTTGCAACCTATAGGTTCTATAAGCTCAATGAGAATAGGAACGAAAATCATGAGGTAGATACATCAGGGTGCAAGGTTTGCATCTCTCTTTCAACGTCAAGATGGATTGGATGTCCCATTTGATGAACTCCATGTGTAGGTCCATGTCAAGTTGAACGATGCCCACTTGAGAAACAATGAACATATCTGGGTGAACAAGGTTAATGATATATATCTATCCTTCATTAGGCCTACCTATGGGTGAGTGAAATGCTTAAGAGATAGCATAAAATTGGAGGCATGAAAAGGAAAGAGTATACAAAGAGTAGTAAATGCAAATGGTCCAAAATTCAACAAGATGAATTTGAGAGAGATATAGAGGGGGGGGGGGCTTGCCTAGAGAGAAGAAGAAGAAGAAGAAGAAGAAGAAGAGAGAGAGAGAGAGAGAGAGAGAGAGGAGAAAGAAAGGAGAGAGAAAAGGAGAAGAGAAAGGGGAGAGGGGAGAAAGAAAGAGAGAGAGAGAGAGAGAGAGAGAGAAAGAGGACGAAGTCACTAAATGCATGCATTAAAGCCTCTTATAAGGAGCATACTTGGACCAATTACCTTTGTACCAAAGTCATAAATACCAGCCTGCCAAAGTTGCTAGCAACCAATAGGAAATTCTCACCCCAACAAATAGAGATAATCAGGATTTTTAGCTTTGCAAAACTCGAACCATTGCTAAGGCTACCCAGAGGGCAAGCCAAAAACATCCTCTCGCTAACATAAACCTTTATTACTCGCAAAAGAGCATTTACAGTTTGTAGAAAATTTCAATTGTTATGGAAGCATTTTGATATTTTGAAATTATATTTGATCTCGCTTGTTGAGTATTAGAGGTAGTGAGACATTACTTCAGAAGTTAGAAACCGCTTACAAACTGATTGGCAACTTATCGACAAGACACTGTCTTTAAAACCCGATTTGGTGTATTACATAGATATGCCTTCTTGGAATGTTACACTAATTATAAGATCATATCGATCGGCAAAGTTGACAAATATCTCTGTCATTGCCCTTTCAAAAAGGGTTATAGCAACAAACGAGCTTATGAAACTTTTATGCAAGGTAATAAGTAACATGATAAATTAGTGACACAATATGGTTTACAAATCTGTAATGCAATTCAGATGCCAGATCTCATAGAATAGGTTACTATAGGAGAGACATATCAAAATTGATAAAGCAGAAAGACCTATTTGTGAGCTCGGATTTGGGCATTCTTATTGGCTTCTGCTCTAACTTCAGCAAGATCTCATTGGAAACAACAGCTGAATGCATAATTGACTGTATCTCTAGGTTGAATGTGACCGATTCATGTGAATGTTAGACAATCCAAATGATCTCTCAATCACCTCAAGACTTCACCCAAATAACATCAAATTAGGCACCTGCTAGACTTTGGATAATGTCAATCATAGACTCGATAATAAAAGAAGAGACTCCTAATATAAGCTATGCGAAGACCACTACATGGTATTGATAGAAGGAGACTAAGCACGCATGGTGCCCTGCAAACATATTGAAGATCAAAATGTGAGCTCGGTCTCTCTTCTGTCATCTCCCCCTCTACCTTTTAAAATGAACACTCAACAATGAGGTACTGCTCCTATGGAACGATGATGGTAAAGAAGGGAGTGGGCCAAAAGATGAAAAGAAGCATGGGCTAAAAACGATCGCATACAACCACCATAACAAAATCCTAGAAAAAGGTTGAGGGCCTTATCGTCTTCTAAGTTGTTATTGTACGTTGAACCTTAAAGAAAAAAAAGAATAATGCAATAGAATAACACAGAAGCAAATACAAGGAACAAAGAACCACTATGTGCAGAGTTTGCAATCCATCATGACTCCCAATATGAGGCGTTCAAGGAGAAAAGAAACCAAATGGCAAAAATGGGAGGAAAGTTTTGGCGCCTTCAATATCTTTGATAAAGAAACCAAACAGCCCGCGAATCACAAAAACCACATTTTTTAATTTTAAAAAATAGGTTTTTTTAGCTTTGCAAAGGTCGAACCTTTGCTAAGGCTACCCCTTGCATAGGCCAAAATATGAAATCCTCTTCATACATTTTGGCTTGCTCAAAACAAATGGACAATTCTTCTAAAGGATTGAACTTGTCCTCCAGCTCTAACAAAGGATCGTCATCAATTTTTACTTCCTTGTTGACCCTGAAAGATTGAGTAATAAGGGCAATTGCATAACCCTCTCTCAAATTGAAGAGGCATTGTATGTCATATAACAAAACATACTATTTTCCCTCAATGTTGAAAGAGGGAAGAATGGGCACATTGAGGTTGGAGCTTTCAGCCTCAATGTCTCGACTGGCTCTTCTGTAGCCATGATGGTAGTCATAAGAGCATAGTTGGTGGTTTCAACCTAAATTGCTTTGCCTTTCTGAGCATATGTCAATCTAGTTGGTGGTCTGCTTTCGCTAGTAGGCCGTCTAAGCTGCTGTGGCTCTACTTGGGGTGTTGCTGGCAATTCTTGCTCTTCTTCATTAACCTGTTCTGTAGATGACTATGAAGTCAATGCTTCTATCTTTTGTGTAGGTGAGGTTTTCCATTGTGATTCCTCATCAAAGATTACATCTTTGGAGATAATGACCTTGCGGTTGATGGGATCATACAATTTGTATGCTTTGCTTTCTTCACTGTAGCCAACCATGATGCATTTGCGTGACTTCACATCCAATTTCCTGCGATGATCATCATGTATGTGGACATATGCTCTGCAACCAAATATGCAGAGATTCCCAATGTGTGGCTTATGTCCAGTGAATGCTTCATAAGGAGTCATACCTTGTATTGGTTCGGTAGGAAGCCGAATAAGCAAGTAGTTTGCAGTGGCTATTGCTTCTGCCCAATACTAGTTCGAAAGATGCTTTTCACTTAGCATTGCTCTAGCACTGTCTGCTAAAGTCCCATTCTTCCTTTTAGCTCTTGCATTCTCCTAAGGAGTATCTGCACATGTGAATTGTCTTCGAATGCCATGACTTTTGCAAAAGTTCATGAACGTTGAAGACATGTATTCACCTCCTCTATTTGATCTCATGTCTTTGATCTTTCTACCTGTCTGGTTTGTAAAGTGAACCATTGATGTTGCAGGTCTGGGCATAACCCCATACATCTGTATGAATCAAATCAAGAATACCGTGTGCACGAGAGGTACTTCTACCAAAATTGGTTCCCTTTTGTTTGCCGAAGCAGCATGCTTCGCAAACTTTTCCAAGAAACTATAGCTTCGGAATCCCAATTGCCATATTGTAATTCCTGAGATCTAATAAATACTTGAAATTGACATGACCATATCTCTTGTGCCATTTTGCATAGATAGTGGCATCTGTTGCGGTTGAGCTGACATGGCATGCTTATCTGGTGCCATACCTAGCATTCTATATAGGTGTCCTTCCTTGACACCTTTTGCTACTAGCTAACATCTTTTGGATTTATCAACTAGCTAGTACTTTGATTTCTTCCCCCCATCTTTCCTTTCAAATAAAGCATGACCCTCCTCCCTTGATGTCTCCATCTCTACATTCCTTGTCCCATCATGTACATGCTCCTCTTCCCCCTCTCCCTTCCCCCTTGTGGCATAGTCCCTCCCTTCATTCCCACCCCTCTTAATCCTTTTTCCCCACCTATGTTAATGCTTCTTCCCTCATGTTCCCTTTTCCTCTATGGCCCTCGAGCGTCGCCATGCCTTACGTCTAGCATCATGCCTCGAATTCTTTTCTAGCTAATAAGACTAGTGTGGCTGCTGGGATCAAAATCTCCACAGCTAGTGGTGTAAAAGTCGTTACCCCTACGGCTAGGTGTAGCTCTGTAGCACCTTCCATGTGTAGTTATCATCTTCTGCGCCTCCAATCTGCATGTCTTCTACTCGCAGTTCTCCATCTCTGCAGCTGTAGAACTTCTCAGTTTTTGCACCTTCTGCGTGCGGTTCCTATACATCTTCTGGGTTCTTGCATGTCTTCTATGTGGTGCCACGCGTCTTTTGGTCGACCACGTCTGCAAAATCACTTCTGAGCATCTTCTGTGCCGTGCCACTCAAAACTGCTCATGCACATCTGCAACAGACCTCGCGGTGCCCCTTCTATCTTCTTCTCCTTCTCTTTCTCTTCTCCTCTCCTCTCTTTTTATTAAGGAGTGGGAATTGAATCCAAGACCTCCCCATTCACAAAAGGAAGACTTACCAATGGCCCACCAAATAGGAAGTGATGAAAGTGTAATGATATTGCTTATATGGTGAAATCTCATGAACTGTAACTCTCTAACTACAGGGAGTTTCCTCTTGTTGTAAAAAGAAAAAGTACTTCATTTCATGTGCTCTATTCATATCTGATACTAGATCGTAGATTGTGAACTTTTTCAAGTTCACTCCTTGGACACACGCCACACGAGGAGGGTGGATATTTATGTCACTTCTCGAAGAGTTCAAGGATTTGGTGCTTGGTCCTCCGCTCATCACGGCTACCAATTGGCGAGATCTCTTTCTTGATCTTCATGTCGATCTTCAACAACTGATTGTACAATGCATGGTTCAAGGAGACGACGGGTGGGATGATACACCATGGATGATTCAAGGTGAAGAACTAGTGATACATTGGGAGGACTTTGATTTCAATTCTACTCATTGTGTGGTGATTGAGCTACTTGTTGCATCGGAGGTAATTAAAAGGGTGACATTCTTCAAAGGGTGGGATGCTCCCCAATCTTGGGGGGAGATTTGGTGCATCTGCTTATTAATTCATGTGGATAAGCTCGTCTTGAATGATTTATTCTCGATCTCGCTACAAAGGTTTCTAGGGCTTGGCTATGGTGGTAATGTTTTGACCAAGGAATCCCTTTGTACCTTATCAACCTTTTGTGCCTCATTTTGAGCTTCAAGTTGTAATTCTTTTTGGTCTAAAGATAAACTATCAACAAAGGATTGCAAGTTCATTTGGTGTTGAACGTCTTGCTCAAGTATTGAATTCTCCCCACCCTCTCCTTCTACCTATCTTGGACTATCGAGAAACTTGGGATATCTGTTGACATTTGTCATGGCATTCTTGTTTGCCTTGATGAACAACCTCATGCAGCGCCGCATCTCTAACCCTCGCTTGTAAAGATGGATGCAATATCATGAGGATTGGTCCTTTTAAGATTGTCTATGAGCTATTGTATGCTGAAGATTCTTCCCGTATAATATTTCACAATATACCATCACACCCTACCCTGCCTATGTATGCTTTGTGGATGTATCTTCACCTGATTTTCAGTTCAAACTACCTCTTTTCATTGTTTGCCAATAGATAAGCCTCATTTTGTCTCTCTCTTTAAGCATGGCTGACATTCCTGTGTTCTATGGATGGGTTGAAGAAAATCCAAATGAGTATCTTGTGGCCTTTAAGTGCCATTGTGTTTCTCTCAACTTTCTTACCGAAGATAGATGGTTGTTGGTTCTTCTCACATTTCTAGAGGGTTTGGCTCAAGTGTGGTATGAGAAGCACGCTGAAGATGTTCGCCAAAGCTGGCCAAGGTTGATAGCAATGATGATTGAGTATTTCAAGAAAGAAGAGGAGTCGGAGAATGTATACTTGTAGGTGGCAAACTTGAAGCAGTCAAAACGTGAGATGATGCATTGATATGTGGATCAAACGATCATGCTCCTGGACCGTTTAATTGCCATGCAGGAGGACAATGCCGGATTTCGAGCTAGAATGACTCAACATGTACTGGGCTACCTTGTAGTAGGAGCAAGTGACAAATTCCGCCTCAAGCTTAAATGGGAGAATCCAGAAACTATGGTGCTAGCACATGAGATTGCTCAAAAGTTTGATAAAGTTCAATCTGACCCCGCTTCAAAGAAGACGATTGTCCCTTCGCAACCCCCTCAATTCTTGCAACAACAACCTAGGGGGTCCAACTCAGGGGCATACCCCCACCCCTCATCAAGGATGTATCCACCGCCTCCACCTCAAATGTATGGTCCTCCCTTAGATGCTTACTCTCAACAAGGAGTATATCCTCAACCTCCGCCTGGAAGATTTCCCTAGCCTTGCCCATGAGCCCCCCTCCTTCCTACTCCCCTGGCCCCTCCTACTAAAGAACCCAGAGTTAATGACCTAGCCAAGGCCCTGAATGATCTTCGGCTTGAGATGGTGGGCATCAGAAATCAAGCCAATCACCCTCCAAGAGAACGTGCCAATATTGTGTGCTACGAGTGCCACCAGAAGGGTCATTATCGCACGAAATGTCTCAATATTCCAAGGGTGAATCTTTTAAGTGAATCAGGCACCAAGGATTCTAACATGGAGGTTCTCAAGAGTGATCCAATCTTTGACATTTCATCCAAACCTGTTTGAGACATTGGGGTGACCTAGTTTGTGAGGGGTACTAAGGAGGTGACTGAGGTGAAGGGCTCCAAGCAAATGGTTCAACATTATCTCGCATTTCTCCCTAGGCACCAATTTTCCTTTTCCTAAGCTTGAGTCTAATTGACTACATCCATTTGGCCAACTTTTCTCTTGTCATCTTTGTCATTCTTAAGATTGATGACCTCTTCTACCCTCTCCTTTTTTGATGATCTTTTGATTCTAGCTCCATCCTCAGCCATGCCCTCTTCCTTATCTTAGTATCCCAAAAGTGATTCAAGAGATCCATCTTTAACTTTTGAGAGTACCAATATCCTCCTGTTTGCAATTCTTTAAATTCATAGGTGGGTCAACTAATTTGAGGATTGTGTAGAAGGTACATATTACTCTAGACCTTACTATATGGTGCAACTTATGCCATTCTCAACGTCCCCTCTAAGATTGCATTGTATAAGTAGAGGTTGCATTAGAACATGTTTGCGGACTTTCTAAAATTAAAATTTAAAATGAATGGAGAGTCATTTCAACCTTTAGGGTATATTTACCTTGAGTGATCATGATTCCATTATAACTCTCCATATTTCTACACCATGGAAATAATGGAGGTTCCCCCTTTCTTTCATGTTAAACTCAATTTTCACATAAAAGAATTCTAATATACTTTTCATTTTTATTTTCCAAAAAGTTCCTTTGATGCATTCATTGCATTTCTTTTTTTCTTGAGAAAGTAGATCCAAAATAATCTTCAATGAAAGGATGAAGTATAAGGCTCTGCTCATGCATGAAGTTGATGCATAAACCCAAATGTCAGAATGGTTGGATACTATTTCATAAGAAAAGAGAATATGGGCCTATTAATGCATCCAACAAGGATCGCAATGTATCCAATTGGCCTATAACCATATAAAGTGCACCTGGTGGAGTACTGAAGTTTGATGATGTTGTGGGTAGCTTGTTGACCAAGGAGATTAGATGAAAGTCTATGGATGGCAACAAGCAGGATGCAGCCTTAAATGTGCAAAGGGGCACATCACAGTTCAGGGGGAAGTCCCAAGAAAGAGGGAAGTCTCGTAGCAAATCTAGGGCATGGAACATTGAGTGTTACCAGTGTGGCAAGAAGGGCCACATGAAAAAGGATTGCTACAAGCTTCAAAGAGAGAAAAAGGATAAGAAAAAAAATGCAAATTGGGGTGCAAATAAGAAGGAAGAGATTCCAATGGAAGACAAAGGAAAAATGAAGATCAAGGAGATTAATGCAATCACTGATAGTAGTGACAATGACATTCTCTTCATGTCTAGTCTACTTGTAGACTTGCTTACCACTTCAGATGAAGCATATTCCCATGATTAAATTTTGGATTCTGGTGCTTCATTCCATCTTACTCCCCATAGGGAATAGTTCTCGACTTATGATAGTGGAAAGACAAGTTATGTGCATCTT
Organism: Dipteris shenzhenensis; assembly: GCF_047967505.1. Taxonomy (NCBI): domain Eukaryota; kingdom Viridiplantae; phylum Streptophyta; class Polypodiopsida; order Gleicheniales; family Dipteridaceae; genus Dipteris; species Dipteris shenzhenensis. The sequence goes on along the minus strand of NC_141603.1, from coordinate 23,163,815 downwards.
GGAAATAACTATGCATGTGACATAGTGGGAGCAGGTGACATAAAGTTTTCTTTTGCAAATGGTTCTGCATTTGTTTTGAAAAATGTGAGACATGTGCCTAAGCTGACCAAGAGTCTCATTTCAGTGGGTCAGCTAGATGATGCTAGTTTCTAGACCACTTTTGGCTTTCAGAGTTGGAAAATTCAGAAGGGCTCTATAGTTTTGGCTAGAGGTGCCAAGTGTGGGACTTTGTATCCGTTACATGTATCAGGGGTGTCTAATCATGTTGTTGCAATAATTGAGCAGCCAAGTACTTCTTTGTGACTTTGCAAGTTGGGGCACATGAGCCAGAATGGAATGAAACTCTTATGTCGTTTGGGTTATGTACTACATTTGAGTTTTTTTTATTTTGAATTTTGTGAGCATTGTCTCTATGGGAAGGAGACTAAATCACCCCATTAAAGAAGGGGAAAGAAAGAGCTTGAAAAGCTTGATTTGGTGCATTTAAAAGTATGTGGTCCCATGCCTACACAATCATTAGGCAGGGCTGATGAATACTATGTGATATTCATTTATGATGCAACTAGGAAAGTATGGGCTTATGCTATAGCTCAGAAGAGCGATGTGTTCTAGGTATTTTAGAAATGGTTGGCTTTGGTTGAAAATCAGTCAGGTAGAACACTTAAATGCCTATGGACTGATAATGCTGGAGAGTATATCTCTCATGACTTTCATCATTTTTGTGTGATACAAATGGGATCAAGAGGAAGCTCACATCTCCTCATACTCCAGAACAAAATCCAGTTGCAGAACAGATGAACCGCACCATTTGGGAAAGGGTGCAATGTATGCTTTCCAATGCAAGTCTTTCTTGTGGTTTTTGGGATGAGGCAATGAAGACTGCAATGCATGTGATCAATAGATCACCTAGTATGAGTTTAGATGGTGGTATTCTTGAAGAGGCATGGAGTGGCAAGAAGACCTCTTACTCTCATTTGTGTATATTTGGGTGTGAGGCATATGCTTATGTGCCAAAAGAGCTTCGAAAGAAGCTAGATTCTAAGTGTAGGAAATGCATCTTTCCAGGTTATGGTGCAAGTGGAGATATGGGCTATTGTCTCTAGGATCCAAAAGCAAAGTAGATCATACAAAGCCATGATGTGGTCTTTAATGACAAGAAGATGCATATGACACCCATGAGGGATGTGAAAATGAGGAGAATCACTTTCCAAGATGTGAATCCATCCGAATATGTTGATAGACAACAAGCTGTCCATGCATTGAATGTGCAGGAAATGGTGCCAATACTCCCATAGGTACACAATCAAGAGCAATATTGCCTTATCCTCCGCATCAAAATTCATATTATGAGCTTGAAGTTGGCTGAAAATAATATTGAATTCATTCAAGTGAGAAGCAATGGAGACCACAAGAAAATATTCTGTGCCCTGGATTTGCTACGAGACTTTCCTCTTTCTTGGGACTTCCCCCTAAACTGTGATTTGCCCCTTTGCACATTTAAGGCTGCATCCTGCTTGTTGCCATCCATAGACTTTCATCTAATCTCCTTGGTCAACAAGCTACCGACAACATCACAAACTTCAGTACTCCATCATTTGAGTTTTTTTTATTTTGAATTTTGTGAGCATTGTCTCTATGGGAAGCAGACTAAATCACCCCATTAAAGAAGGGGAAAGAAAGAGCTTGAAAAGCTTGATTTGGTGCATTCAAAAGTATGTGGTCCCATGCCTACACAGTCAGTAGGCGGGGCTGATGAATACTATGTGATATTCATTTATGATGCAACTAGGAAAGTATGGGCTTATGCTATAGCTCAGAAGAGAGATGTGTTCTAGGTATTTTAGAAATGGTTGGCTTTGGTTGAAAATCAATCAGGTAGAACACTTAAATGCCTACGGACTGATAATGGTGGAGAGTATATCTCTCATAACTTTCAGCATTTTTGTGTGATACAAATGGGATCAAGAGGAAGCTCACATCTCCTCATAGCAAAATCCACTTGCAGAACAGATGAACCGCACCATTTAGGAAAGGTTGCAATGTATGCTTTCCAATGCAAGTCTTTCTTGTGGTTTTTGGGATGAGGCAATGAAGACTGCAATGCATGTGCTCAATAGATCACCTAGTATGAGTTTGGATGGTGCTATTCCTGAAGAGGCATGGAGTGGCAAGAAGCCCTCTTACTCTCATTTGTGTATATTTGGGTGTGAGGCATATGCACATGTGCCAAAAGAGCTTCGGAAGAAGCTAGATTCTAAGTGTAGTTAATGCATCTTTTTGGGTTATGGTGCAAGTGGAGAGATGGGCTATCGTCTCTAGGATCTAGAAGCAAAGTAGATCATACAAAGCCATGATGTGGTCTTTAATGAGAAGAAGATGCATAAGACACCCATGAGGGATGTGAAAATGAGGAGAATCACTTTCCAAGATGTGAATCCATCTGAATATGTTGATAGACAACAAGCTGTCCATGCATCGAATGTTAGGAAATGGTGCCAGTACTCCCATAGGTATACAATCAAGGGCAGATGATGGATCATCTATTGGTGGAAATGATGAGCCAAATGTGGATGATATGCAAGTGGGACAGCAAGTTGAAATGCACTTGAGAAGATCATCTAGAGTGTCTAGACCACCTGAGAGATTTGTTCCGGGGGTAGACTATGTAATGCTTACTGATTGCAGGCGGGGAGCCTTCTTGCTATAGGGAGAATATGATGCGTGAGGATCAGCACAAGTGGGAGTATGCTATGCAATCATAGATAAATTCACTCATGAAAAATAAGACTTGGGACTTGGTTTCGTTGCCACATGGAAAGAAAGCATTGCCATGTAAATGGGTCTACAAGATGAAGGTCACAAGTGATGATGTGCCGAAGTACAAGGCCCATTTGGTTGCTAAAGGGTTCAAGCAAGAGAAGGGTGTGGACTTTGATGAGATCTTCTCTCCAGTTGTGAAGATGACCACACTTAGATGTGTACTTGGACTTGTGGCAATAGAGGATATGGAGCTTATGCAGATGGATGTCAAGACAGCTTTCTTGCATGGGGATCTGCATGAGGAAATTTAAATGGTACAGTCGGAAGGCTTTGAAGAAAAGGGCAAAGAACATTTTGTTTGCAAGCTAAAAAAGAGTCTCTATGGGCTTAAGCAAGCACCTAGAATGTTATGAGAAGTTTGAAGCTTTCATTCGGTCCCAGGGTTTCAGAAGAAGTGAGATTAATCACTTTCTCTATACTAAAAGGTCTAAGGATAATAGCCTGATACTCCTAGCACTTTATGTGGATGATATGCTATTGGCTAGCAAGAACAATTATGAGCTGGATGCATTGAAGGCCAAGTTGCATGAGGCCTTTGACATGAAGGATTTGGGACCAGCACGTCATATTCTTGGTATGCGCATCACGTGTGACCAAAGTAGGAAACTCCTTTGGCTTTCACAGAAGGAGTATGTTACAAAAGTGTTGCAGCATTTCAATATGGAGGGGGGGAAGGCAGTGAGTACTCCATTGCCTCTATATGTAAAACTCTAAGAGATTATGAGTATTGCCGCTCAAGTTTTGATGTAGTCTCTCACTCGACAGAGGGTGGATGCAGACTTGGTGTTAATTGTTGGGAACCAACCATCGAAGCATTGATTTACATATACATTGCTATGGCCTTGTGGCTAGATTCCAGCCAAATAACCTCACCCTAATTTCACATGCAGATGCTCTGGTTTGTAGGGTTTTGAGATGTTGGAGGCTTAATCTCTCTCCGCTTGGAAAAGCGAGAAGAAGATGTATAGGTTTTCATGACCTTTATTATAGGAAGACTTTATTCACAAAAGCATCGCATTCCTTTCTACCATTGCTTTGTTTTGAATTGAAAGCTTACATGCATTTTTCCCATCTTCTCAGTGTCACCTCTGCTTGCCTTGCTCAATTGTGAACATTTCTTTCTTTGCTCAACTAGTTCACAAATGGTTGTCTTGCAACAAAAAAATGAGAATTTTATTAACAAATGCACCTTGCTAGAGCTGTGTGAGCAATCCACATCATCGTTTTAAGACCCTTTGATGCTTTGTGAGTGTTTGCCTCCCCCTACATCATCAAGCTCTCTTATCGTCCATCAACCAATTCTTGTGCTTCCCCCAAACCTTGCAAGAGCGGCAACACTTGTCACCTAAAAGCTTACTGGTCAGGTAAGATCACAATGGGACTTTTCTCTTGTTCGAGCTGTAATTGATCTTTATCGTAGTGGGCGAACACAGTCATCTCTTCATGCTCTTGCAAACTTTCACTTTACAATTATGTGCTATTTTTTTCATTACATTAGTCATCTTGTGTCTTAACACACACTTTTTCCTGTCAATAGGCATCTTGGTGATCTATAATTCGGTGAGACATGAGCTGCAATGAGTGCTGAGTTCAAAGAAAAGGATGCAATGATGCTTGTATTCTTTGGCCATGTCTACAATCTGGCAAGCCGATTTATATCATTCACCTTGTTTACTCTACATAGCCCACATCTATATGAGCTCATAGGCAATGTTTCTTGACAAAAATTGTTGGGTAATCAGGGTTTTGATGAATCACCTTGGTTTCTAGATGCTAATTAACTATATGCATGATGTGTTGGTTGTGTTTACTTTAAATGTTGCTAGTATAGAGCTAATGTTACAAGTCTTCGGTACAACTCTGAAATAGAATGTTGGTTGAACATGTGGATGTTGTGTATATGGTCCTTGGTTCCATTTATCTTTTCCTAGATGAAACTAATTGGTCCCATAAGAAATTTAGATTGGATAGGAAGAACATAGTACCGATCTAGATTTTCACTAATGTGGACATGTATTTTGGTGCGGGTATGTCTTGTTGAACATCTACTACCTTTTGAGTGTTGCTTATTTTTTATGACTCTTCATTTGGCACTATTTTGTAGTATTTAGAGAGCTTCAACATTGATTGTGAATATTGGACTATAGGTTTAACCATTCACTTTTGTTTAATATTTTTGCTAGTATGTATATTAGAAGCATTTGTGATATATAGGAAAAGTATGGCTATCAAGTGGTTGTTAACATGGTCAACAACACCGTTGGATATTGGTTGCACGTTTTGAATGACCATAGACCCTTGAGCTTATTTCTCTAAGGTATGTCCTTGATAAGCAAGAGGACACGACCCTTCTAACTTGCGAGTATTTGTGCTCATCCCTACTAAATAGAGTGTTTGGAGTTAATGTGAGGATGCTAGTGGGAATCATTTAGCTCTTGACTAGTGGTTGTAGTGTCTTGTGGGCTTGAGTGAGAGAGAGAGAGAGAGAGAGAGAGAGAGAGAGAGAGAGAGAGAGAGAGAGAGAGAGAGAGAGAGAGAGAGAGAGAGAGGTTAATGTATGCAAAATACTCTATGATACAAACACCAAAAAGTGATTATATTTGGATAACTAGAGAATCAGGGGAGTGCACACGACCTGAATTATTATACGGTATAAAATTTTCTAATACTATCATAAGGTGGCCTTTATAACATCAATTTAAGATTGAGGGTCTTTGGGTTTGGATTTGAAGTCCCTAATCAGTGCTTGCTCATATTGATTAACTGTCCCTTTTCTTGCTTTTGGTGCTTCCTTTACGTTGCTTTCAGAGCTTGGCCCTTAACCTCCTTGAGTAAAGTTGGATGTGAGTAAACATAGATGATATAGCTCAAGAGGGAGTGTTAGATAGTAGAGAGTCCATATGTAGTGTTTGCTTGAGAGAGCACACTTGGGATGTGCCTGTTTGGTGTGAGCTATAGTTGGAAAAGTTGGCCGATTGAGTATCAGTGGTGATAAGCCTAGGAAAGGGGCCCATAATTGGTTAGTTCACCTTCAATAGAAAGTGCTTAGGCGTAGGCTAGTAGAACATTGACAGAGACATAGCTTGTTGGGCTTTATATACTAGGTTTAGCTTCTTAACATTAATTTTGAAAAGATTGAAAAGTCTTCTTTTTCGGCCCCCTAGATTAGAGCTATGAAGAGTTATCCCATAGGGACATATGTGTTTGTGAAAACTCAAAATAGAATCATTATCTATGCCACATGTGAGTGACGAGGAGTCGCTATCCTTGTAAGAGTCAGGATAGTCTCTAGTCTCGTGTGAGTACTATAAATTTTGCAAGTTTTGTTCTTGTGTGTATATTTGCAGCAAGTTTGAATTTCTTTTCACCTTTCACTTGTTTGAAATTGTTTGTCATCGCATCATCTATAGGGATTGGATAGTAAAAGGTTTCCTTGGCATCTTTGGGGAAGTGTGTTATGAGTGTTGATATTCACTTGTCTTTGTGCAAATTTCCTATGAGAAATTTGCATGAGACACTTCCTTGTGAGTTTCTCTAGTTGTTAAGTCACTTCCTTCTCTTTTTGTGTGTGCCTTAAGTGAAGGGTAGGAATATGAAAGGCACTTAACTGCTTCCCAATGCCTCTTTCCTAGATTAGCCATATATCGGCTAACAACTCCCAATGCAAATGCAATGTCTGTCCCCATCGCCTTGTTGTCCTCAGCAGAGACAATTTTGAATGTTAAGACGACAAGTACAAGCAGTATATGACAATAGTCAGCATGACCATGCCTTCCGCTTCCTTAAAAACTTATGCAACCCCTTTGAATAGTGCCTTGCCTATCGTCAGAGGACCTGAGTCTTTGTAGAGTCTGCTCCAAACCTCTAGAGCAACAACTCAAATTGGAGCGGCCGCTTGCCCATCGATTAGGAAGAAGATGGTTGTAGGGGTTCGAGGCAACCAAGAATCCAAGAGCTTCAAGTAACACTGGAGGATTTGGAAAGGAAGATGGCTCTAGCTCTGTTTTAGATGTCAGACGTCAAAAATGTATGATCCTCACCAAAAATAAAATTGGCATGCAGCAGAAGACAAAAGCTTTGACAATGAATTCAATAGCCGCATCGAAGCTCCTTAGTCGACCTTGTTGAAATTCCACATAGTATTTAATGAAGGTCCTAATTCGTCTCTATGCAAAGAAATAATCGTCGAAAGGAATGCTAAAAATGGTGCAAAAATAACTAATCGACCAATTGACAATGAATGCATGCAACAAGTGCACCAACCACAAATTAACAAGTAACAGAGCATAAATAATAACTATAATTTTATTTTTCCCATCTCAAAACCACAACCTTCACTAAGGCCTACCCATGGCAGGCCAAAAAGTTCATAGTTGTACTACACATCCTTCTAAAAAAATCTATAAATCTAGTGAAATGCAATGCTATTTCAAAAGAATGCACAACGAACTTTATAATTTCATTATAAATTTGCATGTTGAAGTCCCATAAGCTCATAAAATGCATTATCATGTCCCCATTAGTGAAGCATCATAAGTTGTGGAGAAATCATTAAAGTCATCATATCGATTCCAAGCATCTTCTCTCTCAACACACATTAAGAATTTCCACGCCAAAACATTTCAAGATTATCTAATGAATCATAAATGAAGTTTTTCATGTTGTAATTTAAAGAAATACATGAAAATTAAAGTATTAAGGGGGAAAGTGAGGGAAGGAAAGGGAAGGAATCGCAATCACGCAAACATGTATGTCCTAGTACACCCCCACAAGAACATGATTCACTACAAGATCAACGTTGAATTCCCACAAGAAGATAATCTTCTAAACAAGGTTGAGGTTGATCACAATCACAAGCAAATGAAGAGCGGTAGATAAGCCATGTCAAAAAGTACCATAGATAGAGCCTGTGATCACCAAATCATTAATCCACATCAACACCAGCCCAACTGACATGAAGCAACACAATGCCAAGGTAGTATCAAACAGGTCCAATCTAGAATCCACATCAACCATGCCAACTTAACCTCATTAATATGCCACATCTACGTTTACATTAATCACCAAAATTAATATATTGAGTTTCAAATTCAAAAATGTTATTAAAAAATAAATCTAGATATAAACTAATTCACAACACATTCATAACATTTTAAGTCCCACAAAAAACTCAATTTAAGCCTAAATTGAATGAAAATTGATCAAAATCTAGATCCTTTTCTATTTGTGGCGGAAGCTATGAGTATCTACCTTAGATCTCAAGCTAATATTTACGGGCTGAGGCTTCCTATCCGCCAGGAAGAAGAGCTCCTGGATAGTGAGTTGGCAGATGACACGGCTATTTTTTTGGATGCCTCCCCCAGGACACTCACTTCCTTCCAAACAGCATTGGATTTATTTTGCACGGTTGTAGGTGCACACATTAATTGGCATAAATCCAATGGTTTTTGGATTTGCGATGATGACACCCTAGATTGGGGTAATGATATTGGCTTCACCTGGGTACAGAGGGGCGTCTCCGTCAGATATTTGGGCTACTAGCTTGGGGTGGGCATCTCTCCTTCACAACAGTTTGCTCCGCTGTTAGAGAGCATTAGAAGAAAGCTCCTTTTCTGGAGCTCAGCCAAACTCGACTTAGCTTCCAAGATGGTGGTGGTTAACCAAGTTCTTCTAGCCACAGCATGGTTTGTATGCTCTTGTTGGTGCCACTCTAGGGTTGTACCACTCAGCTTAAGAGGCCCATACGAAACTTTTTATGGAGTGGTCTAGATGGCACAACTGATGTTACAGCCAGGGTGGCCTGGGAGACCTTGATTCTTTCTACAAGAGAAGGGGGTTTGAATATCATCGACCCAGATCTACAGTGCAGAGCCTTACTTTGCAAGGTCGTTGTGAGAGGACTTATGCCAGGGCAGGAGCCTTGGAAGGATTTCTTTATCAGATGCATTCAATCTCGCACGCCCACTTCAGGAGAGGATTGGACACACAGTACCAGATGGGTTTTCACCACAGCCCACCTCAGATCTCCCTCTTCCCCTCTTATGGTTGCTATCCTGAAAGCATGGGCCAGCTTCAGGAGTACTCTTCACAGGATTCCCCCATCCACTCGTGAAGAGATTGAAAGGCAACCTATCATGTGGAATGACAGTATTTTGGATGAGCATGGCAGACCACTTGGAGCCTCTCCTTACATGCAGTGGCCAAGATGGGAGAGGGGCCTTGCATCTACCGTGGGAGCATGGAAAGCCTTCAAGAATCTTTCTGCAGATTGACAGACCCAGATGGTTCTTAATCTCAGAGGGAGTGCAAGGAGAGTCCAACACATTGATGCAGCCTTGCCCTTGGATTGGGTGGACACAGATGACATGCCTCTTACTTGCTCCACCTGGATGGGGGCATTTTCCAGATTGGGAGTTCCTTTACAGGTGATTGCTTTTCATGACTCTCATGAGGATGCCTTAGTTTTTAATGTTTCTTCGAGGGACAGGCTATCCAGATCCACAGAGGATATCTTGTTGGAGGTACTGTTTCAGCCAGTCAGGATAGTAGGCTTCATGAAGCATGGCTCTTTTTCACAGTGGTACTTGGATCCTGACCCGCTTCTCATCACCCTGGGCTCATGGAGGCTGTGGCTCTATGGAGGTGTCCCAATTAAATTTTTGCAGTGGCACCCTGGGGAATGGGAATGGATAGATGAAGGGCACCGAGAGAAGGGCATCCCTTTCTTTCGTTACACGGTCAGTAATGCCAGGAAATTCCAGCTCAGCTATAGGGGTTGGAGGCCTACCAAAGCTCATCATTGGGAGAACTTTCAGATTTCTACTGACTTGCAGAAAATCTTTTGGCAGAGGCTCTGGAAATCCCAAAATCACTCTCTTCTTTTGGCTTTCTATTCATGGTGGGATAGTAGTGAACCATTGGAGATGCAGGTTCGGAGCTGACCCGTCTTGCCCTCATTGCCTTTCTGCTTTGGAGACAATACAGCACTGCCTTTGGGATTGCAGACAGGGGAGAATCATATGGAAGGGGATTGCAAGACTTTTCAGCACTTTTGTTCACCTACCCTTCTATATGACATGGGGATCAGTGGCTTGGCTCACTCTTTCAGGGCCCCAGGTCTTCTTTGAGAGACTTGACTCCTCTTAGGCTCTTCACATCCGACGACACCTTATGGAGTCGTGCTCTCTAGAGGATGTTCCGGCCTCTATCTTCAGGGCTGCTCATTCATCAATTGACTCTCCATGGGAGGTCTTAGTTAGCATTATAGCATGGCACATTTGGAGAGCCAGGTGCACTGAGGCTTTGGAGGGTTCTCAGGTTCACCCTTCTCAGATCTTGGCCAGTACTTGGACAGATACGGTACACACTGTGATGGCCATTTAGGCGACCATGCAAGGTTCATCTCGAGTAGTCTCCTCTAGGAGAGTTACTTTTCTCAGAGATTGGAGAGATTCTCCCTTCTTTGCTAAGACTTCTACAGGGTTGAGTTGGCATTTTCAACCTCAGCCTTGGTTTCTTTCTACCTCATTCCTCTGAGGTATTTTTATTACATGCCTAGCATGTTGTATCATCACACAGAGCTTGCTCTTGCGAGTTTCTTTCTTAATAGAAGTCTCTTCTTCTCATCATATGAAAAATGGAAAGTTCCTATTAATTAGTTGTGGAGAAAGGAAGAGGACAAGGCCATTATTGAACTAAGGTATAAAGGAGGAAGGGATAAATTAAGGAATAATAGAATATAAGGGCATTAAACGAGAAGGGACGTGAGATTGGGAAGGCACCACGCATTAAAGTGGAAGGGGGAGGGAGGAGGGACCAAGCATTAAAGAGGGAAGGACATCTCAGAGGGGGAGGGGGATGAGGAAGCATTATAATATTATTATAAGAAAATGGGCATATAATATTACTTTATAGCTTAGTAGTAGGGCTTACATGGAAAAGAAGGTTTTGGGTTTGAACCTTTAATTGAACATTTGGGGAAGCCCCCCTCTAAATAGTCTATGTAAATTAAATTAAACCATGGAGAAACATAGGTTAATTAAAATTAAGCCATAGAGAAACATAACTTGATTAAAGCATGTATAAATTAAGCCATAGACAAACATAGCTTAATCAAGCCTCCATGCACCAAAACTAATTAATTAATGCATAACATTTGGTCTAGATATTTGAATCAAACGAAGACTATACTAGTCATATGTATGATGGATGAAAAGAATGTTCTCCATCCATATTGGACACAAGCAGGCAAAATTACAATTTACTTAATGAATAGAAGTCCAATAGCCATCTTGCTTAGCTTTCAAAACACAAATTTAGTGACACCTAAAAATGAAATGTCAAGAAGGCATTCATATGGTAAATTAATCAACTAACAAAACAATGGCCAACACACATTTGCCAAATCGAGTAATTTGCAAGCACAAATGAAGGAAAAACTCAAATAGGTTCAACAACCAAGATCCCCAAACAAATACCCCAAGAATTAAGAGCTAAGACCCTAAGACAACTTCAAGACCTCCTAAAAAGAAGTGACAATTTAGACATTGCAAACAATACTTCCCTAAACAAATACCCCAAGAATTAAGAGCTGAGACCCTAAGACAACTTCAAGACCTTCTAAAAAGAAAAGACAATTTAGACATTGCAAACAATATTGTGAAACGACGACAAAGTCATATGTGAAAACGATAGCACAACCATCTATGCAAACCAAAAACATCGAATTCAATCGGTATGATTGGAACCCAAAGAAGCGCAAGAAAATGCCAACAACGACATGGAATCCAACAGAAGGCAAGGTCAGGAAACTTGCCTTGAACCTAACATGAAAGCCAAAAGATGCAAGCCTTGAAATAGAATTCAAGGAAGAACAATCAATTCAAAGCAAGCAAAACCAATACTTCACGAGACATGACAATTGTCTGAATCATTTAGAGAATAAAACTACATGGGAAACAAAGTACGTAGATATGGTCACAAAGTATCCAGATATGGAAAACCAAAGTAAAACAAATAGGAAAAAGAAGAAAATAAGACAATTAGTCAAATGCAAGAGAAATGGATGTTACTGAGACAACTACAAAACAATGCATATGTATAGCAAAAAATAAAATGGCATTGAAGATACCCAAGCCAAGAGTAAGCCAAGAGTAGATCGAGTTCCAAAAATCTAAGTCAAGCTAGAGGAGCTGTCAAAATGGACTTGGACCCAGGCAAGTTTCATCACATCTCAAATATTCTAGATAAGCATGTATGTTTTACAAAACAAAGAAACCTACCAAGCATATTCTCCCTATTCTCGATCACCATAACATGCTTTTGAACTCGAATCAACTAGGAATGTATTCTAATTTTGAGCACGAAATTCATCTGCCCCTCCTTGCGCCTCTCCCATTCTCTCTCCCTCTACATATCCCTCCAGCTCTGTTTGTCAATTGTTTGCTTTTTTTAATGTTTGATTAACCTGTTCTTATACTCAATTAACCTATGCTTATTTCCATTGTCTTGATGTTTGAGAGAAGGAGGCGGGAGAGGAGGAGGCAGATGAGATGAGATAAGGGAAGAGAGGAGGCGAGTGAGAGGGATGAGAGAAGGCAGGTGAGAGGGATGAGAGAAGGCAGGTGAGAGAAGGGAAGAGATAAGGCGGCTGAGAGAAGGGAAGAGATGAGCACTGAGAGGGAGCGCCTGATATATAGAGGGAGCTCGAGAACCTTCGAGAAAGAGGTTGACAGCCTAATCGTGGGAGCTGTATCAACCTTAGCTTAATTTGTCTCTCCTCTCGCGCCTCCCGCTGGTAATTGCTAATTCGTGAATAAAAGTCGTCGTGGGGGCCTATATTAGATGCATGGGTTGGAAAAGGAAATGTACACCTTACAAAGCTCCAAACAATGTGTAATAAAGCCCAAAAGAAACCATAGCAGAAGGCAGAAATTGCCAAAAATTATAGTACCTAGAAAATATCCTTTACGGTATTACAACAATGACAGTATCCTAGGCAAGATCACTACTTAGGAGCATCAGAAATCACCAAATATATGTGGGCATATACTGCAATGCCCAGAAATTGTCTGAGATGCTAGGTTTTACATCAACAGAGTAAGAACTGTCACATGATTGTAATATTTTACTAAATCACACAACTTTCCTTATTAACGGCACATCACTTAGAATAGATCTCAACTTTGAATAAGCTTGCACAAAGACCTTTCAATTATCTGCTTCAATGTGCACTCACAAGAAAAGGATGTTGGCAAACCCCACACTCAACAGTTTCTGTACCAAAGCTCGGCACTTGCACCTGTCAATAAAAATGAAAGCCATAAGTGGCTTGTCACCCAAATAATAGAAGGTCAAAACAGAATCCAAGCATCAATAACCATAGTGAGCTGTTTGAACTTTGTGGGCACAAATAAACAATAAAGAATGACAGTGTAGAGTAGGTTTCTATCTTCAAATTAAAAAGTCAGTATTTGACACGTGCTTTAAAAAGATGCCCAGATCAATCCAGAATAAGCAGCTAGGCTGATGTAGTCAATTTTTTAACAAACCTATGTAGCAATTCTGCAGTGAGATAACTGTCAGACAGGAAGATTTAAAGATGTGCATCATCATCTGTTCCCAAAACCATCCTAATACAAACATGTATTGATTTGGTTGAGAACATGACACAGCTTTTTCTTACTCAAGCAGCTTTACGTGATATAAAAGGCCGGTGTTGCATTCTCCGATGAAGATAATGGCAAATATTGCAGATTGTCTGGACATTCTGAAGGGAGGTGATGTTACCTCATAATGATGGAAGGAAGGAGAGACAATTGTCTAGCAGGAACCGAAAGAAAGGAGCAGGGGAAGGGGATTGACAGCATGAAGGAATTTGGGGTTTGGAGAGGAGATAATGGATAAAAGGGCGAATGGGTTAGAAATCCACAACCATATATGCATGTTTACCTGAAGGTGGACGGTGCACGTTGGACAGGCCACCTCCCGCATGCGTTTGCCAGACCCTTCAGAGCTTGATTGATTAGACCAAAGATGAGGTGGACCTTTTAGGGTAGAGCCACCCTCCCGTCCTGAACTACGACTGCCAGAAGAATCCACTCCACAAGATGGGCACCGTGTGCTGCTTCCATTAACGAGAGATATTGAGCCACAAGCACTGCAATTCAAAACCGTAGTTTGCCCAGATCTCTCTTTCCCACTGCTGCTGTTTGTACTTGTGATGGCTCTCCTCGAGGCATTGCGCTCCAACTCTTCCTATTCATGCATAGGACATATGCCATCCCACAAATTATTAATGGCACCTATAATAGGTGAAAATGAACATCTAACACCACACGCACATGCATCTATGCACACACACACCCATAACACATACGAAACATACGACAAATTATTGATGCAATGATAACAAGTGAAAATGAACATCAAACGTAATATGCATGCATAAACACACAAGCACATGCGCGTGCACACGCTCACGGCACACTAGTAACCAAAGAATCTATGAGGTGAGTTCCAACCCAACATGGGCTTGGCTTGCTCCCTGCTCATGCATTCATGGGAAAGTCTTCGGTTCGTTCACAATAGTTGTAGATGATACAGATGATACTTCACAAAAGCGGGAATGACCCAACTTTCACAGTATCTAGGCTTGAATGGATAAAGAAAGGGCTAGTACATCATGCCAAAGCAAATGAATGAAACCATGAATAAAGATACGACAAGGTCATCACATAGAAAGATGTGTCATGCTATGCTGTTTCATAAAAGAAAGAGCAACTATGCAAGTGCTTTCCTTTTAAAAATGCTTCTATAATCATTTACAGGTTCTGTGAAAAACCTGGAGCTTCTTTGCAAGATCCTCATGACTACGAGGAGCAGGCGGCTTGCTGCTGCTCTCCTTCGAATTGCTCAACCTTTGTGTCACTTCCGCCTAAGAAATTAAAGCCCATGATTAACCAGCATCCTTACAAGAATAGAAATAGCTACTTCAGCAAACTCACATCCTACCAGACAGCGGTCACAGACTCTCACAACTGGAGCATCCTCATCAGCAGTAAGGGTGATTCTTCCATGTGTACACTTGTCACAAAAGACATCCCCGCAATTCCTGCAATGGTGCTGTTGAGGTAAAATATCAAGGTGAGCAGGAGCTTCCAGAATTGAGCAAATAGAATTAAATCATGATCATGGTAAACAAACTGGATTCAAAAGTGGCACTTACTGCAAAGTCTTTACAAAGACAAAACACCTACTGATGCAAGACTCAATTTACTCAACCATAAAGTGCTGTCAATAATAACGTAAGTAATGAGGAACCTTCCTCAATTAACCATGCTCACTTACATAAGTACTCAGAGAGAGAATCTAATGTGAAAATATATACATACAGATGGAAAATGCTTACACAAACTCTTGAGAAGCCATTGTACACCCATAAGCGGACAAACTATGCACATGCATGCACACACAAACTGTGCATGTGCTATCCGAATAAAGAACAGAGATGGGGAGCAAGTCAAATGGGGGGCCCAATGATCTCGGGGTGAGTGAAGAAGGGGAAAGCAGATGGTCAAAGTCAGTGAGCAGTAAAATAGACAGGCCACATGCCTCTCATGTCCTGTAACACTACAAAAAAGATCTTCTGGTTGCAAATCCGTTGCTAGGAAGCTTGTGGGCAGTCATTTGTCAGGACAAGTGGAGTAGTAACTATATTAAGAGGCAAGGGATATATTGCCAGAAGCTTGTACAAGGTTCCAATTCTATGGTTTGGTATTACCGAAATAGACTTGGCTAGACAAAAGGATTTTGAGGGGTAGAGTAAGCTCAACATTTATTTTTATATGTCTATGTGAATAATTAAATCACACAAAGTGCAAGTAAGGAGGCCCATGACAAACCTTAATTTTCACATATCATACTCATGGTAAGGATTCTTTGTGGCAATCGCCGTTACATAATGGTACTAGAGTTTATAACAAATTACTAAATAAACAATAAGCCCTTGTGTAGAAGCCTACTTAATTCTGAAGAATCAAAACTTTCTTAAAAGTAAAATTTTCATTCTAATCCCCAAAGGTAGAGTGGATTAGTTAAAAGTAAAACTAAATAAGTAAAATGAGAGGCAAAATAAATTCTCTAAATAAGGCTTGCAAAGTTAGCTTAAAAACATTCAAAGATACAAGTATATTTCAAATATATGCCATATTAAATAGCAAAAGCAAGATTAATAAATTACAATAAAATGCTAAAATAGATCTAAGCTGGCAATAAGCCTTGTTGAACTTTTCTTATGACCCAAATAAAAAAACAAATCCATTGGCGGGTAAAAGAAAGTTAGTGAGCAGAAGTAATGCATGATTTTGTTTTTTTAAAACCCTAAACCCAACCTGATTAGATCTTGCCATGTGTATGGTTCTCCCGAAAAAAAGCTCTATAAGCTAGAGTACTCTAGATACCTCGGATACCTCAGCTTAACTGAGTTAAGACTCACTCTAGAAGATAAACAGCAAGACACTAAACAACCATTACACACATCTCTGTCCTAGTAAACAAAGTAGCCTAGAGTTGCAGAGTCAAAGACTGAATGGGTGGGTGTGGGTGTGGGTGTGTGTGTGTTGTGTGTATGTGTTTTAGTGGGTTGGACAGGGAGGGAGAGAGAGAGAGAGAGAGAGAGAGAGAGAGAGAGAGAGATGACTGTATTAATGTCCACTTGAGAACCTTCAGGATCTATGGGATTGGTAACCTCTATTAACTAATAGTGGTTCCTTCAGATTAAGAAATCTTTACAAAACTTTCTATGTTGTGAGTATTTGCTTAGCTAACAGGGTTTTTAGGGTTTAAGTGCTGCCGCCATTTTTTTCCCTGGTCTGCATAGGCTCAAAACTATAGGTCCACATACTGCTTCTATCTCCTGTGGGGCAGATTTTGCATTGGGATCCTAGAGCTTTCCCACCTGCCAATTTCCAGCTCTAGGTCATGTGAGCTGGTCCTTATTTTTCAAATTAAATGCCTTTTTAATTAAATGTTGCTATATCCTCCCCAAGATACCTTTTACATTTCACATCTGTCTATTGGATTAATTCTACAAACAGCATTTTTTGCCCCAGGTCTTGCAATAGTTTCTGTAGCATTTTCTACTTGACCAAATTTGTGCATATCCGTGTGCGTGTGTGAGAGAGAAAGAGAGAGAGACTGGCTGTCCCTTTTCATGGGACTGTTTTAAGTAATATAATGCCAAGTGGATTTATGTGTGTGTGTGTGTGTGTGTGTGTGTGTGTGTGAGAGAGAGTTGATTGTTGTGCATCTGTCCAGTTCAAATGTATGTGTATAGCCGGTCCATACCAGAAATGCTAAAGAATGTTCAATAGAATTTTGTTATACCTTTAAATGAAGGAACACTGTTATGTCAACAGACTTGAGACAGACAATGTTGGACCCAAAACCAGAAGCACAGACAAGTTGTTTACCCGTCTCAGAAATGCTCCAAATTCACATGCACATGCTGTGCACTTTGTCACTGCTTCATCTGGCACCTGCCACAAAAGCTTCCCATCAACATGGAATGGAGACATACTAGACATACAATGTTGATCTCACCCCTATCTTTTAGGGCCAAACAACTGTATGGCCACATAGCAAAACTATTTAATATACTTACCCAATGCTGCTTCTCCTCAGCAGGTAAATTCTGCCGATTCCTCAATGTGATCCAGTCTGAAAATGTGGCCTTCTTCTTTTCTGAATTCTGTTCTGCGCCCTTTCCGCTATCACTTGACGGCTTGTTAGAATCAACAGACCCATCTTTGCTCACCATTTCTGAGAGCTGTCAATACCAAAACATGATTAATACTACCCCATGTCGCCTTCTGTTGGTACAGTAAATATGCAGGCATGAAAATATTGAACGGAACCAACCTGCACACAAGCTGCTGTCAGTGTGTCGAGAATGGCATTGGTAGTGTAGCTGCCTGACTGCAACCTTATCCTTCTGGGCTCTATATCTACAGCGCTTTTGGCCCAGAATGTGAAAATTGACGGTTCACTGACCTGATGTAAAAGACAAAAAGTTAGAACCATACAGCCTCAGCATATCCGTGTGCTCAACCTTAACTAGTAAAGATCCTGCTGTACAAAGACATTTGAAAGGCAGAGCCTCTCAAGTTATGACCCCCGAATGCATGTAAAAGGGGGCACCAACGGCACTGCCAGAAGTGAGGACTCTGCAGCCAACAGCTTAGGGCAGTTCAACCAGGGAACGATAACCTACAATGCCACACAAGCAGCCCAGCAGCAGTTAAAGATAGCAGCAGCCACACAGCCAGTTGAGGCAGCAGGCCAGCCTTGAAAGAGGAGGGCAGTGGTGATGCCTTCCACCTTCATCCAACCCTCCTTGGGTCGGCAGTACAGATGGAGAATATTGTGAGCAGCCTTGCTCTTGGTACATCCTTCATGCAGAAGATATACCTAGATGAATCCAGGAACATTCCCAAAATCATCTCTAAAAACACACAATCTCGTGATAGTCACTCATAAGGTTGAAAATCATAAACTCCATCACGCATAGCAGGGACTAGCTACTATGACATCCCCACTGATGTCATCAGCGCCCAACAGTGCGTGTAGACCATAGTATAAAAATATGCTCTCACACATACAAATCCACACACCTGTAATCATGAACTATGGTGTCAAAAGTGGTGAATGGTTAGTGGAGAAAAAGGTCGGGTGTTGAACTGGTGAAAGTTTGATTGGTGAAGTTCTTCATGTAGGATGATAGGGACTTGGGTGCTCCCAAAACTTAGACTAGCACTGCAAAGGGAACCATGGTTAATGTTTGTGCACACCAAAAAAAAGCACTGGGCCGTTTTTCTATTGGCCTTTTACTATTGTACAATGCTAACAAGCCTATTTGAGCTGCTCACACAGGTCAAGCCCTTCACAATGTCAAATCTCAAGCAGATGTCAATCACTGTAGAGACGTCAGGGCTGTGCAGATGCTAAAAAACTTTCCTTAAATATAGCCAAAAGTGCTTACCTCCCATCTTGTGATAGTCTCCAAAGGGTAGATCCGCACTGTCTTGTTTGTGCTTGGTGCAATCATCCGCACTCCATCCAATCCAATCTACACAGCCATCTGGTCATTAATCTCTAGATATAAAAGGTAATGAAAAAAAGCCAAGCTACAATTCACACAAACAAGTCTCTGAGTCTTCATGCAAGCTTTTCTAACAATAAAAGCATCTCTCTCTCTCTCTCTCTCTCTCTCTGTGTATATGAAGGGGGGAAAATCTGGTCCAAAAAGAGTGCAAGTATGGAAAGAATAACATTACTGTTGGCAGCAAGCCTCATTTGGGGCAGTTATGCTCCTAAGCTTTGGAGGGGTTGGAAAAACTCAAAGCGTGGTTGGTTCACGTGAGAGTTCATTGTGATTGATTGATCCAACACGGAGGGACAATTGGTAATATTTGGTTGGTTGAATGATGTAGAGGCTTGGCTCTACCACGGCATGGCGGGTTCACAAGAGGCAGCTACCTATACATGTGGCGTATGGATCAGTATGATGACATTGGCTTCTATAAATACAATGGGCTGCCTCGAGAAACTTCTCTTTGTCGTGATGAGAGTCGGTTGACATCTCTCTGTAGATCAGCTACTCGTAAAGGTCATAGGGTCCCTAGTCGAGTCAATTACTGAGTCTTTTTATCACATGTATTCCTGCAACAAAGCCCGTAGGCTTGAGCAGGTAGAGTCTTCTTCATGTTATATAAAAACATCACGTCAATAAGAGTTAGTCTCTTTTGTTCTCTGTGTTAGAAGGATTAAGCTCAGCTAATGAATGTAATTTGCTAACAGTGGTATCAGAGCAATTCGGTTCAAAGGGCCTGTGACAATTCGGAGCAATAGTGAGGACTTGCGATTGCGTTGCATGAAAATTGCATGAGGGCCCACATAACTATCGTCAAGCAAATCGTGAGGGTTTGTGAAAGATTGAAGAGGAGTCATCCACATGTGAGGAGTACTTTTAAGGGTCTAGTCGTTGCAGAGATTTTGTCGGTAAGGGGCTTGACTGCTTCTCATGAGAGTTTGTTGTGAGGTTCTGCATAAGCTTGGTTCTTGTAATTCTTGGGAGAGCGTTTGGTGTTTTGGTCTTGAAGATACTATCAAGTCGTTTGAAGAGCACCATAGTAAGGATTTGTGCGTGCCTGTTAGTGGATGCAGTTATCGTCAAGAGTGTGTCCATTGCTGGTTGGATCCTTGCCCAACAACAAATTTCATAGAGGAAGCTCCGTCAGATTATGCAAGCATTGATTTGTTGGACAGGCGTGTCACACCTATTCAAAGGATCGAGAAAGTAACTTCACATGTTGTGTCTCCCTTAGTCCAGGATCAGCACCACAGAATTTATTGGAGGCTCATGCTTCTTATCGGCAATGCAACAGAGTGTGGATTTTTTTGATATAGCAACAACCATTCATGTACGTGAAGTTTTTCAGAAGCTCCAAACCATGGTGAAAGAACGTTTTCTTCCACCAATGGTGGAATTTGCATGATGAGGAGATTGCAGTGGCGGATGAGTATGTGGATGTGTCTACTTTCTGTGAGCAGCCAGTTTGGCCATTCTAGCTTGGTTCTTTGCGAATAGCAGCTAGATTGAGTTTTGGAGATGGTTTGATCTTGACGAACGTTTTGTTCTTGGTTCGCTGGCAGTTCATTTTAGAACCTTGCAGTGCATTTTTGGATTGTACTGGCTCTTTGTGGGTGTACAATCATTTTAGGGGTGATTCAGCTCTCTGTGGGTAATCACATTCTGATCCCACGAAGTTTCCTATTATTTTGTATTCATCTATGCCCCATTCGGCTTCTAGGGGGGAATGTTGGCAGCAAGCCTCATTGGGGGGCAGTTATGCTCCTAAGCTTTGGAGGGGTTGGAAAAACTCAAAGGGTGATTGGTTCACGTAAGAGTTCATTGTGATTGATTGATCCAACACGGAGGGACAATTGGTAATATTTGGTTGGTTGAATGATGTAGAGGCTTGGCTCTACCACTGCATGACGGTTCACAAGACCGAGGTGTTGGAGGTGGTGGCCTTCACCCTCGCATACACGGAGTGGTCCATGAAAAAATATGAAGAACTGGAGGAGGCCTGCGCTGTTGACACGTATACTAAAGGGGAGTTCCATCCCATAAGCAATATTTACCCTTGGAGGACCTTGAATATATTAGTCTCTTGAGTGCTCCACAGTCATCCCCTCTCGCGGCTTTTGGGAGGCTATGGAGCTTTTGGTGGGCGGCTATGGGGCGGGACTCGGGGACCACGCACCCGGTCCACCTCCCAGCTGCTACATGGCACGTCCTGCGCCAACAATTTTCCTCTCCAAGGGAGTTATTCTCTTGTGAATCACAGTATCACAATACATGCTTATAGCTTGTTATTTTCTGACTATTCCTAGGTAGACAGATCCAAGGAGTTCGTGGACCTTGACATTCAAATTGACACTTTCAATCAGCAACAAATTTTTTGAATATTAAAGCAGAGGAAAGACCTAAGCTTTGGGGTCTAATCAAGTCCCTCATGCGAAATGGTAGTTCCATTTCTAAACAAATCCATAGACAAGCCACTAGCCCACAAGTATAACTTCTTTGCTCCATTCTTTCTATATGTCTTGTCAAAGTATACCAGCCCAAATACTTCCCTTGAGAATGGATTAATGCATGCTTTCGCTAGGTCCGAAGTCTGAGCAGTTTAGTGGGCTCTCTTTGATTGGAGACTTCTAGAAATCGGGCAAGCTTGCTGATGACCGATGGCACCCATACTTCTTATGCGGACTTCCCATATGACAGTATATACCATTTGAAAGCTTTCATAGAATACAACTTAGATGGTATGAACTAACTTACATGAGGCACCGTACTCAGAAAAATATCATGCCGTCCCACCCTATTGACTCTACTGTGCTGTCTTGCATCTGCTTTTCCAGAGCCTCTTTGGGACACAATATGTTGACATGGGTGCTTCTAGATAGATAGCTTCTGAAGACTGGATTTTTCAGATGAGAGACCAACAAGCACTCAACAGTTCATAAGAACATGGATCAAGCATAGAAATCTTAGTCCAACACCCATACTTTCTGTCCAAACTTTGGTGCACCCTGCAATAGAGCTTTTGTTCTCTTTTACAGCGTCTACTTATTGTGAGCCTACTTTACATCTCTTGGCTTGTTTGCAGCTGGGTGTCCATGAAAAGATTTAGCTATGCCGCTCAACACAATCAACCAAACTAAGACGTGTCTCTTGAAGGTGGTGTCCTAGAAATTTGTGTTGAGAAAGTAAGGACAGTTTGGTCATATTTGGCCAATTGGCTCAAGAGTCAACATGCCCCGGTCATTGACTCATTGCACATGTCAAACAGAATGGTTTCTTTAAACTAGACCAAAGGTTTGCATGGGAAATAGCTCACCACACAAAACCCAAGGAGTGGGTAAGCTACCTCTCCCTATGCCTACAAGGACAAATCAAATATGTATGTTCCTAAGCTTGGCGGCTTATTGTCAGTTGGCAAATCGATGAGCCACACACGAAATCCTGTATGGTGTCTTGCTAAAGATAGACCCAGTTAAAAGTTCAGAATGATTCAAGGCATTAGAGGAGCACACAAGGTATGTGAAGCACATAATTTGGGAAAGCAGCTAGCTGGAAATCAATTCCTAGGACAAAAGATGCCCTAAATTAACTCATAGTGGCGTGTGCTCCCACACAAACCAAAATCTCTAGGACAAGCACATTACTTCCTAGCATTTATTAAGGACTTCTCAAGGCCAATGTCAGTGGCCTTTCTTAAGCACAAGCCAGAGATGTTTCCACACCAACAGAATTCCAAGTTATGCCAGAAAATAAAACAAGACTAATGTTGAAACATGGAAGTACAATCTCCATATCTCCTGAATTCACCTGAAAGCGGTGCGGACATGAACGTAAGTGCCAGATGGTGATGTATCCATGGAGCCATGTGTAAGAATTATCTCCCCTACCATCTAGCCATTCCAAACACATTCTCCAAAACCTGGTACCAAGGATATGGAAGACTGCATGTACCATATACCTAGATGAATCCAGGAACATTCCCAAACTCATCCTCTAAAAACACAACATAGTGCAGTTTCAATCTCACGAGAGTCACTCATAAGATTGAAAACCATAAACTCCATCACGCATAGCAGGGACTAGCTACTATGACATCCCCACTGACGTCATCAGCCCCCAACAGTGGGTGTAGACCATAGTATAAAAGTATGCTCTCACACATACAAATCCACACACCCACACATACTTGAGCATCCATTTATACAAAGTCTTCGTACTGAGTTTCTGTCGGCACTCCGGAGGTGAAGGGAAAACTCAGCCATGACGAAGGCTAACACTAAAGGGCTGCATGTACCATAACTGTAGCACGTGGGATATTTGTGGCTCATAGTCGCAATGTGTCACCAAATGATATTCCATGGTGCCGCTGATCAAACCCACATGTGATCAAATACCTAGATAAAAACATGAAAGTGGGATATGCCGCTTCTTAAAAGCCACAGATGCTTCAATAGCATGTCAGGAACATAGAAATAGAATCTGCAGTCACCCCCATCAGCAGGAATTCGAAGTCATGCATCGATACCAAAGATATGAAAGAGCAATGAATGGTGCACTAGTCACTATATCTGTCCAGTGTCTAGTGTGCCACCCACCTATGTGGGATATTTGTGGCTCCATTTCCTCAATTCATTTAGAGGAATACGGATCACCATTCTTCAAAGAGGGATGTTGAATAAAGGCGCTTGCGGAGGTCCCCACACAGTAAATATTAGTCCTATGAGTTAGGCAGCTCAAAGGAAAAAGAGAGTTATGCTGAAGGTGTCAAGACTATATCCAAAGAGAACCTTCCTAATACATCTGGCAGAGGCCATAGCCTACATATCTTATACAAGCAGAACAAAATAATTCAGCAAAATGTCAGTAAGCAAATTACCAAACCTCAAAAGCACAAAACACAGAAAACAAAAAGAGGCTTAAACGGTCTATAGATAAGCTTACAGCAAACCTGAAGAAAGCTCCATAGATCAAGATAAACAAATACAACAAAGAAATCCCTATAGATTTAATTTTGATGTATAGGGAAGTAGGTTCTATCTCAAAAAAGCTAACATAAAGAAATCTATATAGATTTAATTTTGAGGTATAGAGAATTATTTTATCTCAAATGTAGATCCTAGCAAACGCTTTGCACACAACTGTGACTCGTGTATAGAAAGGGACGGGGGTGTTAAAAAACCTACTTGACATAAGACATATATGAAGATAAAATGGTAGAGAAAATTTACTTGACATAAGACATCCAGAGGCCCACTTGTTGAGCTGGAATCTGCAAGCAGCTTCACACGATACTTTTGCACTCCACTGCCTCTATCCTCCATCTCGACCTTTGGGACTGCCTTTGGGAGCTTAGAGCTTCCCATGTCTGCAAAAGAACTAAAATTCCCATTTGAAGACGAGTTGAAACTGTCAAGGGCTCCCCAACTGCCGCTCCCAGTACCTCTAGCACCATAAGGCTCTGTACGTCCCCCATCATATGCAAAGACTTCTCCAAGCCCACCATCCTCGAAATCATAATTGCCTTTATCATGTCCTCGGTCATGAACACCTGGCTTTTCATGATAAGTTTGATCAAAACTTGGTGGTTGACCATATCCAGGCCTTTCATAACCCCTGCCCTGAGCATATAGGCCACCTCCCTGGTCATAAACACCCGTTTTGCCAATGTTATGGTCATACGACTGCATGCCCTGTTGATTTGTTCCATAAGCTCCAGAGTAACCTGCTTGTGAAGGACCTGAACCGTATACAACGCTTGAATAAGAGGGTCCTGCTGGTGTAAAATTAGAAGGCTGAGAAGAAGTAGATGCCTGAAGCATTCCAGCATTGGGACCTGGGGTTGTCTGCACAAGAAACGATTGGTCGTAGGAAGGAACGGTTGGTGCATAAGAATTTTGGGCCGGGGTGTAAGTTGCTGGAGTGGCAATGTTTAATGCTGCAAGGGAATCGGCCAATGAGGCTTGTGGGGAGCTGTAAGGAGGAGCCTGAGGCGCATAGGACGGAGCAGCGTCGGTTTGATAAGAGGAATCCTGTAGCGCATATGACAAAGTGGCGGGGGGTTGATAAGCGGGACCCTGCGGCACATAGGACGGAGCAGGGGTGTGATATGAAGGATCGGCGGGAGGAGTGCTATAGTAGGTGGGTGGGGGAGTGTAAGGAGGTGCGGATCCATAAGAAGGATGAATGCTGGGATTGTTGTTGTACGAGTGTCCAAGATCAGGAATTGAAGGTGCTGCGGAAGAGTAAAGGCCACCTACATCAGGGACTGAAGGTGCGGCGGAAGCGTAGGGGCTCCCTGCATAATGCCCAGCTTGCTGCATCGCTTCTCTAATATAAATCTGTGCAAGCACCCGCAACTAATCACTTTCCTGTATAAATCCTTTGCCTGTATCCGAATCAACTCGATATCTCTCTGTAAGAGCTACCGGAAAAGAATGCGCTATTATCAAAACGCTAAGTGTATCCGATCGGATTCAAACGATCTGGCTCCGACTTCGACTCTTTGCCCCGCCTTTCAATTAAGTACAACTTCAGGTCCCGACTCTTGTATGCTAGGAGAAAACGCAAACAAATTACAAGCCCCAATCGATCCCCGTAAGGAAAAGCCGCTAATTCTACAATTCGACCAAAAACTCTTTCCTATCCGCGTCCACGGAGGTCCATTGAGGAGAGACCTGCCGTCCTACAAACTCGAACTCGGAAGAGCGATTCGCAAAAATCGGATCATCGCTAAAGAATCGGATCATCAAACAGGAATGCGACCAAAAGTTCACAAATTTCTGACGAAGAATTATGGGCGCAACCAAGGGAAACCCTAATTCGGAGATCAAAAGAATGAGGAAGGGCGGAGGATGAGGAAAAATGGAAGCGAATACCTGAGATGAGTGGTGCCAAAAGCAAAGATTGGATTCCTCCGAAGGTAGCGAGAAGTGCAAAAGCAATGCTGATGATGAGCAAGTTCCAAACCGAGCATCGAAAAAACGTTGCAGAGAAAGATGAAGATGAAGATGAGTGACTCAATTGCAAGCTTTTCTAGAGGGTATTACTTACGTGGCATTCATGACGTGGCTTTTTCCCCCCTTTTATTCCTGCCTTGGCATTTTCTCTAAAGCCCCAGCGTTTTTTTTTTTTCCTCCCCCCTCCCCCCCACACACACACACACTGAGCCACGATTGTGGCCACCCCCAGTCAGTGGGTGGGTGGCTGGGTGGTTGCCCCCCACCCAACCCGCCTCAGCTCCCACTGCTCTCCACCCCAATGCTTTCCCATCTGTGCACCAAAGATGCTCCCTGCGTGTGACAGTTGCACATGTCGTGCCTTCCTCTAGTGCTTGCTCTCATTATCCTCGACACGCTCTATCCCCCACACAGCACAAATGCCCAAACACCTTAGCTACTTCCAAACTGCCACAGCTACCGTTGCTCCACTTCTAAGCCCCAAAGTCAAGTGTGAGTGGAAAGCTTCCCGTGTGTGCACCAAAGCCATCAACCTGAAGATGCCCGACATCTCAAAGTTCTCATGTGAACGTGCCGTGCCTTCCACTCAAGTCGAGAACAATCGGCTTATCAATTGTTGTCATTATCCCCCACACACCTCACTTAGAAATGTTACGCCCCCAAAACGACATCAACGCAATGTGGGTCATCATCATAACGTTTCACTATCTCGTACTCCTTCAAGGCATAGGCCACACACTATTGGCCCCTCATGATTAGCCACGAGTGTGTGAGCGGGTGCATGCATGTGAACAAACAAAATGTGAGCCTCGACTCAAATTTTGTTGATTACATCAATTCTATGTTTGACCGACATTGTCTACCAAACACAAATTTTGCTTTTGCAAGGTATCACTCTTAAAACTTTTAATTTATGCAATCCACGCTCCATGCCATTCTTTCTAGCCTTTAGAATACCCACCCTCTTCCTTCCCTTACTCCTATGCATCTCAATGATTTGTGCTAGTTTTCGTGCCTCTTCAAAAATTTATTGATTCTTCTTATACAAATTAAGTTGGAGTTTTTTATCCACGTCCAGTGCACATGTCCAAAGGGCAATAATATTATTAGTTTTGGTTTTGTTGAGGTCTTGTGACTTCATGTCTTAGACTAGGCAATCACAAAAAGTTAAGCCAACCAAACCTGAAGTCTCAAACAATAATACTTGCTCAATAGGTTGCTTAAATTTTAGGCATTCTTCTCACCTATGAACATGTGACACCATTAGAATGTCTTTTGGAGACTACAACAAGCATCATGATTTCGAAGGAGGTTGGATTGCACCCATATTTCAAAGGAGTCTGAATTGTATTGTTGTTCTTCTCTTGAAAGTGCTATCCTCCAACCTATACAGCATGACTATAGTATATCTCAAAGAAATTTTAATAAAATTTGGACTCCACACAACAGGTTCACACTTTATTTCTTTAAAGCATATATTTTGACTTGTATCCATGGAACGAATTTCCTTGGCCATTGGTCCTTGTCTTGTTGTCTATAGGTTCATCATCCATTCTTATAAGTCTCTAATATTTTAGATTTTAAAATCTTCGAAGAAACCTTAAAGAGCGATCGACCATTGTATAACAAGAGCTATGGACCATCGTATAAGAAGAGCTATGGTAAGGCTTGTGGGGGTTTGTGTGCTTCATTGTGTGTCGCCAAAGTTTCTTGTATTTTCAAAAGGGAAGAATCAAGCGAGACATAAGTAGGAAAAGTACGGATTTGAGAATAAAGACGAAAATTATATTTTTTGCACATCCCAAGAGGGAGGATGAGGGGTTGAGAATCATTGATACTCAAGTAATCATAGGGAATAATGAGCAAATGTGTCCCTCAAATGTTGGAAATATCAAGAAAAATTTTAGTTTTCATTTGTTTGAGTGAAATCATAGCAAGGACGATAATAAAGTTTAGCAATTTATTGTAGTGAGGCAATTTTGTAAATAAGAGTGGTAAAATGCACAATCTAGAAAGTGAAGGTTAGAGAAAAGAGAAAGTGGGAGTGATTATGAGAAAAGATAAATAAAGAGAGGTAAAGGTCGAGTACACTTGGGAATGTAAGGAGATTTTGGAATGGATATATATTATGCTCTTTAATGTTTTATCATGTGTGCTTCTTAAATGTTTATGCATTGTGCTCTTCAATATGTGATTCTTCTAGTCTCCATCCCACTAGTATAAGAGATGATGGCCTAGCTCTCATCCTATTAATATTGTTTTTAATATACTCTATCATTTTGACACCCATCCCACCTTGCTCAATTTGATTCAACTATGCCTTATCATAGTTTGTTATTTTTTAGCATGTCTAGTTATGGCCCCTCCCCAACTGTAGCAGGGTGCAATAATGTGTAGGCTTTGATTTGATACTTTCCTCTTGTCAAGAGAGGCCCGATAAGTCCTTGAAGAAGCCTTAAAGACAAGGCTATAAATTCCTTGATTAACATCTTGCTTAGGGCCAAGGGTAGAACTGGTCAATGGCACCCTCAAATGGGAAGGTATGGTCATAGAAGGCCTTATAAAAATCTTTCACATGACACCCTCAAATGAGAAGGTATAGTGGTAGAAGACCTTTAAAAATATTTCAATTCTCTTAAATGAGCTTAACAGCCCATAACAAGCCAACAAACATAGGCATATTATTGTAGACAATTGATAGTGGCTAGAGACTATACAATTTGCATCTTTAAACTCATGTGATCCCGCATTGACCCATATTTTGTCTAGGTTTGAGCACAACCTCTATGCATTATTGGAGTGTTGTTATACGTCATTTTATTTTATATAATTAAAAGCATGGATTTGATATTGCTTCTTATATTTGCTGACTCTTTGTTGACCTCAAAATTTGAATCTTACCCTTGTTCGACCCTTTTTGCATCTCCCCAATGACTTTATGACGTTCTCGATCTTTTAATTGTATGCCTACCTTGACAAAGGATCAATTCCATGTCATGTTTTCTTCAAAGGATCAAATCATATTTGAAACTTCAAAGTAGAGTTTGCCCATGTTTGGAAATGATCTTAATAGTGGACTCTTTAAGAGTGGCACTAATGTGCTAGTATAATTCTAAAAAGGGGAGACTGGAGCTTCAACTCCTGAATAGTGGACTCTTTAAGAGTGGCACTGATGTGCTAGTATAATTCTAAAAAGGGAAGACTAGACCTTCAACTCCTGAAGATCAACCATATGAAATTGGGTTAAGGAGTAAAGAGAAATAGAGCACTATGCATGAGGAGGCCAAAGGTAGGCTATTTGACATCAACGTTGTTCTCTTTGGATAAGGTGTGATGAAGCAACTAGCAAGTGTGTCACTATAATTTATGGCATTAAGGTACCATTATTAAGCGACAAAGGATGATGAATCAATTGAATTTATGACAAGGTGCAATTATTAACATTCACAATGCAACATAACAAGAACTCAA
The DNA here is from genome assembly GCF_047967505.1 of Dipteris shenzhenensis. Classification (NCBI taxonomy): domain Eukaryota; kingdom Viridiplantae; phylum Streptophyta; class Polypodiopsida; order Gleicheniales; family Dipteridaceae; genus Dipteris; species Dipteris shenzhenensis. Next base: position 23,134,421 of record NC_141603.1, on the reverse strand, counting down.
AGATTGTTACTTGTATCAAGAGATTGCAATTCAAGTGGTAAATTAAAAAAGACAAGAAGTTTTGAGCTAAGTTAATAATTGTAAGTTTGTGCACGTCAAAGGTCCAATTTCTCATTAACTCAAATTTTCTAAGATTTATGAAGATTTTGTGGGTCAAAGCTTGAATTATGGACATGTACAAAACTTATTGAATATATTGATGATTTGTGATAAGTTTCTAACAACAGTTAAGCTCTCTCATGACGGCAATTTGGAAAATGATCATGCTTTGGACATTGAGCATGTGGGGAGCATGTATCTCAATCAAAACCTTGTTTTGACAAAAGTGGGCTTCATTTTTTGTTTGTTTAGAAGGTATTGAGTGGAGAGAGAGAGAGAGAAAGAGAGAGAGCGAGAGCAAGAGAGAGAGAGAGAGAGAGGAGTGCACACGATATAGCTACCTATACACTATGTTGTATTGAACATGAACATGAATATATACATGAGAACCCCTTGGGGTTAGGGTTAGGGTTAGGGTTCGCCCCTATGCCCTATCTAGATGGTGCAATTTACACCATCCTTAATACCCCCTCTTGGAAGAAGAAGGAAATATGCAATAAGTAATGTCCACCTGGATCAAAGACTAGTAGATCAGCATGAATGGCTGCGTGCTGAACACGTCAAGGCCAAACATGTCATAAGATGTCATGGATTGTGCAGCTGCTCTTTAGAAGAGGCATCCAGATATGAGGCTAGTCGATGTAGCTATGGAGAAAGAATCCGGTAGGTTGTGACAAACAAGGGTGTCACCAACCCAAAAGAACTGACAGCAATGGCCGAGGTATGCAGCCTACAATAGAATAATCTTTGTCATATGATGCGATGTTGAAGAAGACCGCATAGTTGATGTAGATAGAGTGATCCAGGGGCTGAAAATCTAGGACTATAGGTGCAATTTTGATACTCTTCTCTGCTAAAGAAGAGGCCCGTACAAATGACAAGGTATAAGAACATATCCAACTTATATGCTCAACTGTCATGAGCTGAAGGTGATCTGATGTGTGCATGGCTAAACATCCATCAGCATGGGATGTAGCATCTGTATAGGCTCAAGGTAGAACTAACAATATAAAGGCCTAGAAGCTTGAAAAAACATATGATGTCCTTGAGGCATATGGAGTGCCAAATGATGATGTCTTGCAATCTGTAGTCCTGGATCTAACCACTACTATGCATCAAGTATGGACTGTATACAACAGCCATAAGTGCATGATGAAACACTGAGTCTCCCCAGGTTGCGCTATGGCTAAACCTGATGATGTCCACTGTACTGGGCCAGGAGTACATTGATGCGTAAATGTCCTCATGATGAGGAATGATCTGCTGATCGAAGGTGGTGATAACTGGATCCAAGAGTGGTGCAATGTGGCATGACTGACCCAATGCTGAAATGTCCTAAAGACCGATGTGTTGATCTGAACTGCATGGAAGCTGTGTCCAAGGATGTGGTAATCTATGTGTCAAAGGTGAAAGCATCAGTGATTGAGAGATCTCAGCACAACAGAAGTGGAATGGAAGAAGGTGAGAGAGAGAGAGACACACACAAGTTTTTTTGGTGGGTCTAGAACACCCTAATCTTCTATGTCATCCATATATATATATGTGTGTTTGAGTATTGTACATAACCGAGGTTAAGGTACAGTGTCCTTTAACCCCCACAACCTCCCACTTAAAGGTCAATGTGCCTTTAAGGGAGAGCAACCAATGAGCATACTATCCAATGCCCATCCAATGCCCATCAATACACGATAATACTTAAGCCGCTGACTAGGTAGAGTCTTCGTCACAGCATATCTGCAGGGTTATCATCTGTATGAACCTTGACAAACTCTATGCGCTTGTCCTCATGTACCTCCCTGATAAAATGGTACCTGACCTCAATGTATTTGGTCTTTGCATGAAAGACCAGATTCTGTGCTAGCTGAATAGCACTCATGGAATCACTATGCAATGTTAGTACACCTGTATGAATCTCCAAATCTCTCACTAGCCGATCAAGCCATATAGCCTCCTTGCAACCCTCTAGTATGAGTTGAGAGATCTTAGCAACATGGAAGCGGAATGGAAGAACAGTGAGAGAGAGAGAGAGAGCCAGAAGAGAGAGTCACACAAGTTTTTTGGTGGGTGCAGAACACCCTAATCTTCTACGTCATCCATATATATATGTGTGTGAGTATTGTACATAAAAACGGGGTTAAGGTACAGTGGCCTTTAACCCCCACAGTGATGGATGCTAGAATGTAGCCACCTGAAGAGCTAAATGCAAGGACCTACTGAGGACTTATCTGCTGAAAAACTGCATGATCATTGGTGAACTCTTGCTGTGTATTTTCATCATCTGTGGTGGCAATAGATGGAGTTGGATCCATGCATGAATGTGATGGATGTACATCACTAGAATCAAACTGTGCTAATGTAGATGGGGCTACCTTTTGTAGGGGGCTTACCATCAAATGTGCCTCATGCTAAGGACTTACCGTCGAATATGCCTCGTGTGATGGGCTTACAATTAAATGTGCATGATCAAAAACTATGGACTAGTCCATGCTAACATGTGGTATATCTGCGTCTAATCTCTCAAGACCAATGATCGACTTGGCATTATAAACTAGTAGATACCTTGTGGCAATGAGTTGTTGAAGTAGATTCTCTTTCCACTCACGCATGTCGTCCGATTGGTATATCATCAACAATTGTGTGATGTAAATAACTCCATTCTAGAGGCGGTTTGGTGCTCTATCCCTAGTGCTTTGTCCTAGAGGCTTACCCGTGTATCAGGGAGAGTGTCTACTTATGAGAACACTGTAAAAGTTGCCACCACTGAGGGGGGGCTTATGCTAAACCTGTCAAACTCTGAACCAAGTCATGTGATGGAAGAACAACTATGTGCCAAGGATCAAGCCTGTGTCGGGCGTAGCCAAGAGGCTACACAAGATTGATGTATGTGTGCAGGAACCAATGCTAAAAAATGGTCAACAACAAATAATATTATACATGGGTGGCATGTGTGTGCAAGATGTGTGCGACAATCCTGAATCGGAGGAAGATCACTCAGCCAAGTGTCACATTAAAGTGCTGAACTGCAGAATCCCCAAGAGACTGAGCTGGTGTCAGATGTCTGAGTGTGTATACCGATGATAGATCCATAGGGACTGACATCGCTAGAAACTAATCGGATAATGTGGCAATGGCTTACTTGCCTTGCTGGAGTTCAATCTCCTCTATGGATGTGCTAGTCTATAGCTAGCCTATAGCTAGACTACATGCCAAAGAGTAAAATGCTAGTCTATAGCTAGACTACTCTATGGATGTGCTAGTCTATAGCTAGACTACATGCCAAAGAGTAAAATGCAGCAAAATGAATATTAGTTTGTTCATTTTATGTGATGGGTACGCTACAATGGATCATGAGGTGGTTCTAATGATGAGGATTAGATGATGCTGACCTATGGAAAATTCAAAAGGCATATCTGAGGTGCTAAGTGCGTAGAGCACGATCCGGGATTTTTTAAATTACTTTTTGGATCACCTGCTAATTCCTTTTGGATCAAAGTTATGGCCGTTTGAAATCTATGCGAAACTTTGTCCAAGGAGGGGGTCAAAATGATGAGATGGCATGGAGAGTGATGTGGCACTGTGTGTCACATGTAGATGCTAAGTGTGCCTGTGTGGCACTGGTGTTCACATGTAGAGGCTAGGTGTGCCTGTGGAGAGGCAAGTGTGCCTTGATGCATGTCATGATGACATGGCATATAGATGTTGAGGTGGCAGGTGATTGGACCTATGATGGCATGGCTATGGTGATGCTTCTAAGTTGGCAGATCATGTGGCAGTAGGGTCGAGATGCTGACGTGGTAGTCTAAGAGCTGTGATGATGTGACTGCCTATGTGACACTTGGATGATGTGGCACTAGTAGGCCATGATGATGAGTCTGTGCACAGTCACATGTTGATGTGGTGCTTCAGATAAGGTGATGTGGCTCTCTAAGGATACCATTGCTGACATGGTAGATAAGGTTGCCATGTGTCATTGATGATATGGTCAATGGGACATCCTTGCTGATGTGGCAGGGTGGTTGACGTGGTGTTTGCCACATGTTAATCTGGCTACCAAGTCCTAAGTGTTAGGTGACCATGGGAGTGTGGTGGATGTATGGCCACATGGCCCAGAGGACAAGGAGCTACAGAATCTCAGGATTTCATCGACAATAATATTTCGACTGGAGCCATGACAGAGTCATGCAAGAGTCACTATTGAAAGCCGTTGTGAAGCAAGGGCTACTTTGAAGAAGTCGTGTGCCCGGTTGTAAGTAGGAGCCAAGCTCGATGATGTCATTTTGGATGCTCAATCATTGAAGCTGAGGGTGTCGCGATCGTTTGGGCGATGGAGTGATGAGGCATTCGTTGTAGAGCTAGATAGCCACTTGTCAAGTAGTCATGCAAGTTGATGCGTTGGAGTCAAAGGCTTGCTGTGGCTAGTCCATCAGGTGTTTGAACCGTCGGTTGCTTGTGGCGAGGTCTTGAGTTGGCATTGGAGCATTGTTGCTAGAGGATGTACTTGCGCTTAGGTTCTCTTGTGTCGTTAGAGGAGCTTCGTGAAGCCATTAGTGCTTGTTGCATGTGCCACTGAATGCATTGATGAAGCTTGTTGGGAGCTCATATGAGTTGAGGTTAGGAGCCCGTATGCTATGCTGGAGCCTTTGTTGCACTTTTGAGTCTTTGTTGGCTCGTTGGACGTTTGGGAGCTGCTGTTGGAAGCCGTGTGCTTGTGGGATTGCTTCAAGCTAGGGCTTTTCTTAGTCGATGGCATTGCAGGAGAGTAGCGTGGAGGCTTGCTCATTGCTCAAGGTTGTTGAGTTGCCTATGGTCGTGGGAGGCAATTGATATTCGTGAGAGTCGGCTAGGTCATTGCTATGTCGGGTGCAATCACAATCACTTTGCCTTGGCTGTGGATTGCTTGTAGAGCTCAGGTAGTCAGGCATGGAGTAGCTTAAAAAGACTGCCATAAAGACTTTGTTGCATAGCGAGTTGCTGCTGGAGGGTCGAGTCATAGCTACCTCTATGACTACCTCTATGTTGGCTAGCCACCATGTGAGTCGTAGTCGCCAATACCAGAGATGAAACCCAAAGGCTGAACCTTACATAAATTTGCACCCTAAACTCATGAAATCTCTCAAAGAAGCCTATGGAACTTCGGAACATCATAACTTGAGCTCCATATATTAGATGTGGGAAAACGGGGGCTTATTGCATTGACGGTGCAAGGGCTTTCACTCTCTCTCACAGCAGAAAACTCTCTCAAGAAGATCTCACAAAGAGTGGAGAATGCCTCACACAAGGAGGGCTTAGTGCCTTGACAAGGTGCAAGGGCCTAGAAGCACCCGGTGCTCTGATACCATGATGAAGTTGGGAGTGAGAGAGAGAGAGACAAAGAGAGAGGAGTGCACACAATATAGCTACATGTACACTATGTGGTATTGAACATGAACTTGAATATATAGATGAGAACCCCTTAGGGTTAGGGTTAGGTTTTGCCCCCACACCCTATCTAGATGGTGCAATTTGCACCATCCGTAAAAGGAACAACATTGTATTGCTTAGGCCTTGGACCAAAATCTAAAGGTAAAGTGAGAGCACCACCATCAATTGAGTTAGATGCCTCTTTATGAGGCGTCATTGGATGGCACTCACATCGCCATGTCATAGAGAGGACGAGAGGATAACTAGGAGCCAAAGAGAGAAAATATGTTGCAACGGGACCATTAAGTTGTTGATCCCATGTGGACTGGACAAGAGGACAATTAGGACCTAGGAAAAGGGCACTTGTTGCAAAGGGGCCATTGAGGTTGTTGAGAACATCCATTGAATTGCCTTGATATGTGGCTAGCTAGTGGGATGGCCATGCCACATTGAGCCCATATCTAGCTCGATAAGATCACCCAAAGCCATCTGCCATGCCGATTATGGTCCTAGAGACACCATTCTTCTTGCAAGGTTCTAGTAACAAAGGTGGCACATGCCTGACAACAAAAGGCTTGACCTTCTCACACTAGTAGTAGTGTCAAGCGTCACTTCACATCGTATTTTGTATCTTATTACTTATCATCTTGTCAATTAATGCACGTTGTTGATGTGTTCTTTTTTAAAGCTATTCTTTCCTTTCTCTTCTCTCATGGACAACTCTTGTTGTTGCACATTCATGTGGTTCTTGTATGCTAACTGAGGATGAGTATAACTATGCTTGTTTGCATAATACTCGCGCTCTTTTTGACAAGCTTAAGAGTGAGGGAGTACAGGTTGATTGGGAGAAAGCCTACGATAGAGGTAAGTCTCTAGCCACTGTTACTTTAATAATATAACTAGCTTCTTTTGAGTTTTGTAATGTTGATGTACTTCAAAGTAGTTTCTCTTCCCACTCATGGATCTTAATCAAATTCGTTAGTGGAATATATCACAATGTGAATGGTTCCATGCTAGAAATTATTTGCTTGGCTCTATGGTAGAGGCTTATCCCTATGCTGTCAAAGTGTCTACCCATGAGAACACAAAGATACTTCACTATGGAGGGATGTTGACTATGGAAATAAGGAACTCCAATTATGAGAATCCATAAATCAGAGCAGGAGTTGAATCCTAAGAAATCTAAGCTACCTCATGGGATTATGTTGTAAGCTACCTTGAGGATTATGCTCAACGTATTCAACCTTTAATACTCCATCTCAAAGAAAACTATTTTACAAACCATTTTCCAACTTCCATACGATGAGAGGAGTTCTTCCAAAATGTCTAATCCAAGACATGATGGAACAATTGAGATGCAAATGATCAAAATTGTGATACAATAATGGTATATAATGTTACCATCTAATAGGATCATACGCATTTGGGAACATATCATTGTCTACTCTTAACAAGAAGATGTTATGTTTTTTTTGTTTTAAACGTAGAGAAAAGAACCTTCTCAAGTCTTGAGAATCAGCCATGCAAATCAGCAGACCAAAAGGTGCTCATCATGGGGAAAAGAGAAAACATATCTAGCTAAAAACAGCCTGTTCCTGAAGAACCCAACTCATTACCTACAGAATCTCAGGTAGATGCTATGTTGTTCCTAGAAAACTTACGGATCATAAGCTATGGCAATCAAAAGATTTGCCTAACTTTGATCCAAAGGGTGATGTGGCAACATAAAAAGGAAGTGGCACTAACCTGGCACTAAATGCCAGGTGCTAATGTGAGACACTATGCTGATTGGGCAGGTGTAAGATGTGCCATGTATCACTATGACAAATGTGATGACTGTGACAAGTCAATTGTATATGGTGATTGGGCAAGATTGCCAATGGCAGGTGTGTGCGGCTATACGTTGACATAGCAATGATGGTGACATGGATTTGCAATGGGCTGAGTGATGATGTGGTAGTATCTACATGGCTACTAACATAGAATGAATGCCACATGTCTTCTCTCTTGATTGTACTGGCTCTTTTGAAACTGTCTCAAAGAGTTCATGGTAATAGTTCATCAATAGTTTTTGTGCCTACGCCATTTAGGAAGCACATCTTCCATATTTGGGTAAGGTGTTTCATAATAGTAACAATTAAGAAGCTTCTTGAGCCAAAAATTCTTCATCAACTTTGATCTTCCATTGGCTTATCATCTTCCTTGTTGAGGCAGCCTTGAGGAAGCACATCTTCCATGTTTGGGTAAGGTATTTCATAAATGGCAGCAATAAGGAATCTTCTCAAGCATAAAATTCTCCATCAACATTGATCTTTCATTGGCTTATCATCTTCTATAGGAGGTTCATTGAGTACTTTGCTCAAATTGCAGAGCCACTCTATGAGTTGATAGGGAAGTAAATCACTTTGCACCAACCTAGTATTTTGTGAGTGAAAGAATCACCATGCATGAAAGGTTAAGGAATGCAAATGTGATAAATCGAGGTGAAAGCCCAAGGATGCAACAAGGGATGAACCAACCAAGAACTTGCCCAATGAAAATATGCAAGAAGTCATTCCCTAGAAGGTGACTTGGATTCCTTGAGAGGCCATATTATAGAGTGATTCCTTACAAGGTGGCTTGGATTTCTCAAGAAGATGAGTTAGAAATTGTTTTAAAGTTCCAGAAAGAACATAATGTTCCACTTATTGCCATTGCACCATCCAAAGAGAGATATTATAATTCAACATTGAGTTATCAACCCACCATCTAAAAGTGAGATCGGTATTCAAGTTGAGCATTTGTAGCTAGTAATTCTAGCTATGGATTTGTAGCTAGTAATTCCTTTGGAATATCTTCCTACCACCACTAGCTTATATATGATAACTATATGGTGATATTTAATATCAAGAAATAATATATTGCCAAGAACATTTGGCAAGATGCTCTACTAAAACATGAGCATATCTATTGTTAGTTGGACAAATTCAAGCATCCTACCAAGGCCACCATTGCAAATTATTTTGTCAAAAAGTTACAATTTTGAGAGAATGTGTTAGATTAGAACGGTCAAGTTTAATGGTTTATGGGTCATTATATGCATAGTATGTGAGTCAAACTATCAGTTATTACTATGCATAGTATATGATAAGCCAAAAATGAAACTACCAGTTATTACTATGCATAGTATATGATAAGCCAAAAGTCAAACTAGATAGTTAGCTATACGAAACAAAAAGCTTGCTAACTTAGCTATGCCCACTTAGGAAGTGTGAAAACCAAATTTGTAGCAAGTTGCAATATAGGGGCAAGTAATAGATCTACCTAGATGCCTGAAACCAGAAGGTAATTATCTTCACACAAATTCACCACTTAATCAATTGGAGAAGGAGAACACAATCACATCATGAAAACGACAGCAGAATGGGTACAATCTCCCCCCCCTAGATGAGTGGCTCACGCTTCCTCATCTAGAGTATTTATGATATTTCATAAAAGCACCAAGGAGCCAAAATTATCCCTCCCATCCAAAAATGAGGGATTTGCTTTACATAGCCATCTTAGGGCCCAAAAATGATTTATGTCCTCAACAAAATATATTGCTCAAACTTGCAATAATAATACAAATACAAAATTGGCCCATGGCCATATATAATGCGCTGTGCGACACCTCGATCGGTACCCTCGCACTAACTCCAATCCTCGCTATGAGTTCCATCACCTGTACTCAAGCCGCCAATTACATTAGTTATTAACAATCGATTGAACGAATCACTGAATCAACCGATCCCAACATAATCGCGCTCAAAGCACAATAATTAAGCACAACACCAATAATACTAGCGACATTAGTATTAACATGGAATCACCCACAATACCGATCATCTAGCATGGCAAACCACAAGCTAGTCAGGCGTCCCCAACTAACCACACAAAGTATCCACTAGGATCCCTGCCGCGTCCGGTGCGCTCCTATGGAGTACTTTGCCATAGTCACACTCGACTAAAAATAATAATGTCCAAAGCAAGATATATCATAAATATAATGGGATCCCAAAAGAAGGAAAAGATCTGGAACGGCATGTACCCTTCCATAAGAAAAAGAGATTTGATAAAAAGCCCTTCTTTAAATCTAAAAATGGTTTTGTACCACAGAAGACAGATTCTTCTTCGGCTCATAGGTGCACCTAGCTGAGTGTTCGGGGCACCTTCACCACTTTGCGGTTTGCACAAGACCTGAACCTCGGGCCTGCCATAGCCAAGATTGGCAATCTGACCAGCTAGGATAGTTGTTGTCGGTGGCGACACGAGGACGACACTAAGCACAAATGAATGGGCTGATTTTCTTCAAAATGTTCGCCGACAGGTGTGAAACGCTCCCGAGAGTTGTGCCTCTTTTGTGTGAACACTCAGACAGGGTAGGAAATGGCACGCTTGGTAGGTGGAAGAAGGCCCTAAAACAGTTGGGGAGGAATTTTGAAAAAGGGAATCTCCTTAATGAAAAGGGTTAAGGGGATAGTTTAAGGACTTAAACAGGATTAGTGAGGACTTGGCTGTGCAACGAAAGCCATTTGTCTGCCATAGCCAGATGCTTCAACCTCATCACAATCGGAGGACTCTGTTGTTCAATCTCATCAGAAAATCGGACAACTCTGTTGTTCATCTCCCGATTTCCTCCCCTCCAGCTTCTTCTGCTCTCAAATCTGTCAAAGAAAATCATCCTCTCAACGTATTGTCACTCGCAGGACAAGCGACAGCACAAACAACAGAATCGGAACGTGCATCCGAGGTTACACGACAGCACAAGCACATCAGAGGCGTTTTTGGAACCGAGAATAAACGATCACACAGTGGGAGAAGCGAGAATCGCAGGAATGGAGAAGGAAATCCAGGCGATTTGACACTTTAACTGTTGCTGGAGATAAGACGCGAAACAGGGACGGACAGGGTGAACGAACCAAAAGGTAAACAACACGATAACGATGATGGCGAGAGGAGCGCACTCAAACAATCCCCAGAATCGGGCCGTCTTCAGAGACACGGTATGTCCGATTCTTCGTCTCTCTCTCTCTCTCTCTGCGCACTGAGTTCGTAATTGCAGAATTCCATGCGTTTTAGTCGGCACTTACAAACTTTGCCGATGCATTTTGCATCGGCAAAGCTTGCAATTGCCTACTAAAACGAAGCAATTGCTGTCGCTGTTATACTCACCGACGTAATGAGTTGATGGGAGGTCGCAATCGATCCTCCAAAAGCTAGAAAAGTGTGGCATGCGCTGCTTTGCCATCGTTGCAGCACTACGATCGGACAGTAACCTTACCTTTTGACTGTCCATGTCCACCTAGCATCGCACGAATTGTACCGATCACTCCTCCCTCCGCAAAGTGGGTCTCCAAGCCCTAGAAGCATCTGCTCTACCTCTTCTCAATTCTTCTCTAAGCAACCCCCACTTCTTTCTAGCAATGAGTGCGAGAAAGGCTTGATTGAAAAATTCCTGTGCTGCTTTAAAGGGACTTGCACCTCCTCTTCCTTTATCTATTCTATTCTACGGATAATGCAATCATTTTTATGCTCACATGATTCATTTCAAATTTCCTGCAATCCGACGGTTCGGGATCTACATTCCAGTGATTAGTCAATGAAAGTCTGAATGTTAAGTCTAAGCTTGAACGATATCTATCTTTTCCGTGGTCTTTCTTATGACAAGCTTGCGATAAAGAACGGCTGTATCAGAGGTGCTGCAAACTTCCCTTCACGAACTTCGCTTAGCAGCTAAAGTGTTTCTCTGGTGCGCCCAAGCGAGCCTTCGGAGGTGCGCTACTGTAAGCGTTCATCCCGAACTAACATTTGTCAAATTGTCGCCCAGAGGACCTGATAAATAAGGGGGAAGAAAAAGCATATTTCTCCTTTTCCAACAAGACGGGAAGGGGGATGCTTCCGACGTTACTTTGCGTTTGTTATGCCGAGACAATGTCACCAGTCGTAAGTGACGTATGTGCGCAGAGTGTTCTGAATATGTGGAATCGATTCGGGCTTGTTTGCACTCAGCGCACGCATTGAAATCATTTTATATAATGAGTGGACAAGGAAGGGAGCTTAAACTATTCTTTAAATTCGACGGAATTAATATAAGCTGCGTCAATCCAGATTTTAATTTCTTTTGACATTTATTTCGAGTTGTTTAGGTATGTGAAAAAATTCTCTACTGTGACGTAGAATCTGTATTCAATTCTTCAAGGCATTTTGTGATAATGGAACAGTCAGGTCCCTTGCATCACATGGCAGAAATAAAGGTTGAATTGTTGCCTGTAGGTGTGATCATTTGACTTGATGGACAGCACAATGAGAAATTGTTTGCCGACACACAGTCGGAGGGCAGGACTCCTGAAACATCAGTTGCAGCTAGTTAAGAGAAGAGATTCTGACCGCTATGAGATTGTGCCTATTGCAGACCCTCTCTCATTCGAGAAGGGTCTCTTCATCTTTATCCGAGCATGTCAACTTCTGGCTCAGAAAATGGAAGGGGTGATTTTGGTGGGTCTTGCTGGCCCCTCTGGAGCTGGTAAAACTGTATTCACAGAAAAACTTGTGGGCTTCATGCCTGGAATTGCCACTATATCTATGGACAATTACAATGATTCTAGCCGTGTGATTGATGGCAACTTTGATGGTGAGAACTCTCATACTTTTCCTTCACAGATTCAAGAAATACAAAATGTTTAACCATATGATGCTCGACAAAATATGTTGCTCTAAACGATGGTTTTTTATCCATTCTTCTGATCTTAATTATCAATTATTTTCCTTTGTCGATCTAAATGAAGCTGAGCGTAAAATTGTACATGAGAAGTTCATGTGCTATTGGAGCTGTAACGTGGGTTTTGCCCTTCTTTTCAAGAATGTCCATTATTGGGCTTTGATTAACCAGTTGCCTAAAATTGGAATTTCAAATTCCATTGGGTTAGCTAGAGGACTAGATGCAAGCTGTAAGGTCCATCGAGACATATGCTAGATGACTAGATGCAAGCTGCTTACCAAGGCCTGGACCACGTGGCAGCCATGTACAAAGGACGTGTGTGTGATCAGCTGCTGCTAGCAGCACTTTCAGACTGTGCACTGACTCATGCTATTTTGGTATTCCTACTTTATATGCCGCTATTTTGGTATTCCTACTTTATATTTCCGATCAATGTTTTGCAAATGACTGTCAAGGCATTGTCTAGTGTAATCTACCTCCTTTTGCGAGTGGGACGTTTTCAACACAATTTGCTTGTCACTATTGGCTCACTAATGGGTAGGTGTCATCTTGTAGGCTTAGACTTGCTGAGCTCTACCTAGAAAGGTAGTGTTCAGTTGGCGGAGTTTTATGGCTAGGTTGGATCTATATAGAGGAGTTTTATGGCTAGGTTGCTGAGCTCTATCCTAGAAAGGTAGTGTTCAACTGGAGGAGTTTGCCGGTTCTCTTTTCTTCAGGACCGGACTGGGAATCATTTGCATCTTGAACTTCTTTTTGCCGCTCCTTACTGTAATCATTGAGGAACCCCAGTCCTGTTTTGCTCTGGCAGATTTGAACCATGGCCTACCTAAGAGCACCGCACATCTTCCTCCTCCATCTGAAGAACCACGAAATTGATATGGAACACCATGCCTTGCATGGGAATCACTTGATTACGTATGATGCCCATCAGCTGAATCCTTCTTTGATCCACCATACGAACTTGAAACAGAGCAGGTTCCAGACCAGAAAGTCCCAATCTTTTGAATGCATATTGAGTGCTTACTCTGGAACCTCTGTCTAGCAATACCCCTGCCAAACTCTAGCCGTGGTACTAAGAATGGAACCTTTGAAGTCCTAGGAAAACAAAGAACTAAATCACTCCTTTATAATTGTAGGAGGGAATTACAAATGTTTCAACAAATAGAACAACGATAATAAATGAAGTCCGTGTAGTCAACAGTAGGAAATAATTTTGATAATTGAATCAAATAGTTTTTAATTCCTTTTTTAGAATTTCGCTCCAGGCCCACTCTACCCATAGTTAGGCCTAGAACATTTAGTTATACCTAGGCTTGCTAAGTTCACATCTTGAGCTAGACCTATCCAAATCTATGCCCTTTGAATCTAACGGGCACGGATCATTGTGCATATCTAATGTGCATGTGAATGATTAGGGTATAGATAATATTAATGGTTCTGGAGATTACATCCTTTTCACAGGTTTAACCTATGTAATCACATTCTGCTTATAAGAATCAATATTACTGTCTAGATGCAACAAGGCTTACCCCCAAAGCCAGTATGAAAGCAGCTAAGACCTGAAGGATAGAGATCTCCTTGAGTTTGGTATGGAAACACAGTGGATGTGTGGGGCATCCCAATCTTGTAAAGGCATGCTGGCAGGTTAAAGTTAATGGGGTAAACAATCATCAAGTTATAGGAACTTCGACAACCTATGGGTTGTGAAATACCTTCATGAGCGGACTCCACTCCGTGCATTAGGTCCAATCATCATGTTACCGGAATGCGACTGACTGTCCACATGGTCTTCTTGACTTCAGTGATCATTTTACTCATAGTTCTTACAACATGAGACTTTACCATCTTAACATGGCATAGGCACCTTTCTGTAGAAGGATTAACCTTGCTTTGTTGAATCTCAGCAAAACCCAATCACCTTCTGTATATTCAGTTGCCCTCTGTCGCTTACTACGGGACGTCCTCAAGCGTCCCTGTGGCTGGAAAATATGCTGTCGCAGATAATCATAAGTCGCTTTTAAATCTCTCTCTTTTTTTTTTTGGTGGGCTTTTTGATCTTTAATGAACTGATCAGCAGGAAATAATTTATCTTTGGTATGCAAGACTGGCACAGGCAAAGGCTTACCATAGATGATTCCAGAAGGTGCTTTACCTGTAGTCAAGTGACAGTATTCTTGTAAGCAAACTCAACCATCAGTAACTACTTTCCCCATAATTGTGGATGGCCTTGAACCTCCTTAATAGTTACTACAATACTTCATTTGCTGCTTCGCTTTGTCCATCAAAAGATAATGCTTCCAAAAATCAATGGTAAACTTATTGTCATGATCAGAAACTATGGTCTTGGGAACTCCATGATATAAAAAGCTATTGTTAATGAATAAAGAGGTGGCTTGTGTCATGAAATAGCTTGCTTACTAAATTTGTCAATAACTGTCATATCATATCGTATCCCTGGGGAGATCGCGGAAACCAGTTGCGAAGTCCATCGCAATTTCCGCCCAATGTGCCTCAGAAGTGGCAAAGGTTGCAATGACCCTTGTGGTTTTGCTTGATCAGACTTGTCCTTTTGACGAATGGGACAAGGCACAACATACATCTTTCCTAATCTGAGGCCAAAACTTTCAAGTTGAGCCAATGCGGGAGGAGGCATTCCACTATGACCAAATGGCATTCCTCCCTTACGTTCTCCCTCATGTTGCCGGTGACACACATATTCCAATTCCAAAGATATCCATCTCACAAATGATCCTTGTGGCCATTGCCTTCACTTAAATCTGTCCATATACGAGAAATTTGAAACTTCTTTGTACGCATCCTTCATTGCAGCTAATTCTTCATGACAAGCTTCCGAGATGGCATGAACTTGTGGAAGCCAATGTGAAAGAACTAGGAGCTGAAGGGTATAGAACTCGTGGGAGTTGGATACGGAAACCCGGTGGATGTGTGGAGCATCTCAATCTTGTAAGGCATGCTAGAGGTGGAGGGTGATTGGGTACAGAATCATCAAGTCATAATGACTTGGACACCATACGGGTTGTGAAATAACTCCATGTAGTGGAGTCATCCCATGCACTAGCTTTCATCGTCCTGTCACCGTAATGTGAGAGGTTGTACACATAGGAAGTGTCAGCTGTGGCTAATCCTTCTGTCAGAGGAAAAGAGCCACTAAATGGTGCAAGAACCATGGGTAAAATGATCACTGAATCAAAGAAGACCAATGAATTGGATTTGTAGATGAGGACCAGCCAAATGTGTGAAGTCCAGTAAGAAAGAACTCACATGAAACACTCGCACACGTCATCAGTAAGCATGTGCATGATACATAAATAAACGTCAGATGAAAAATAGGGAATATAGTATAATGTCAATGGAAAATGTGTAGGCATGTTACAAAAATGATGACACTTACGCAGAAATCCCTATAAGGCTGGGGCAGGGGTTGAAGTGGGGAAAGAAGACGACTTTACTAGAACCCCGGGCTGAGTGCATCCTTATTGTGGCATTGCAAAACAACATGATGAAGATGTTGAAGTTGCTGAAGCTCTATGGTGAGGTGATTATCACCTGGGACAAAGAGTTGGATAGGGCTTTGTTCTCTTTAATCCTCATATCCAGCTAGCTGGATGCACTAGGAGTAGTACAGATCATGGACTTGATTCAGCAGCCACCATCAAGGTATCAAGCTCAGATGCAGAGGAAGTTTCCAGGCTGTTAGCTGGGCTGGATGGGCAAGTGTACATTTTAAGGGCTCATCGTGTGTGGGAGGCTGCATGGACAGGCAACTGGAGGTTTGTAGAGTTGTGCGGACAGGCAAGGGGAGATGTGCAGGCCTTCACAGTGGTTGCTTGAGAGGAGCAGTGTAGGCATTTTTGGCCCTTGCTGCATCTGAAATAGCCCTGCCTTGCCTCTTCTTCAATTCCTTGCATGGTGGCAAATGAAGTGTACTTTTGACTCTCACGAGGGCCAAAAGGCTCCGTTGGATCATGTGTTACTCTTTTGCTCATTTTATTAAAAATATTTAATTTGTCAGATTGGATATATTACTTCTTATGAAGGTATATGATTTCCTTGCTTCTTGGCCTTGTTATTCAGATGAAAAGCTTTCATAGTGAATATCATTTCAATTATTTTCAGAATCGGCACAATAAAGCAGCATGTAAATTTTGATTAGTTTCAATCTGGAATGTTTAGACCTGCACCTGCACCTGGAAATGATGTATTTAGTGCAAATCAGTATAGCTAATCATGATGGATTGCAAAGTGTTTGAACCAATACGATGAGCTGAGAGACAGTACTTGGATTGTGCACCTTGTTGCAGATCCTAGATTGACAGATTATGATCTTCTGCTTGAAAACATAAATGACTTAAAAGCTGGAAAAGATGTTCAAGTCCCTGTCTATGATTTCAAGCTCAGCAGTCGGGTGGGTCACAGGTTGTATTTCCTGCCTAATGAAATGGACTACTTTACACTTGATCTAAGTGCAGATGGTACGCTCATTTGTGATAATTATTATTATGGACATTCATACTGCTTTGTGCTCATTCTGTGCAGAGTCCTGAAAGTCCCAGCATCAAGAATTGTGGTAATTGAAGGAATATATGCTCTCAGTGAAAAGCTTCGACCTCTCTTGGACCTGCGTGTAGCTGTTAGAGGAGGGGTCCATTTTGATCTTATAAAAAGAGTTCTTCGTGATATCAATCGGGCCGGCCAGGACCCCGAAGAGATTATTCATCAGATATCAGAGACTGTGCGTGTCCAAGTGATTACTATTAGATATAACAGGATGTGCGTGGTGTTTCCTTATCTACAGTGATTATTTATGGATTTAGGGGCTGCCGTTTCGAAGAAAAAGTCACATTTCCTGGTGTAGGTTCTGCATCTACAGTTGTTGGACTTGCTTAGCAGCCCACTTTGTAGAACTGTCTTGGTCTTTACTTTCACAGAGTGTCGTGAGATTAGGATGTTGCAAAACAGACCTTCAATAAATTGGAATGTTATTTTTCTTGCTTGTTTAGGATGCACTTTTGTTGGCTCAATTACTTGATGTTTGCTACTATTTTGAGAAGGTAAATATCATTTGCTCTTTAGTCTTGATTCCGATATTTCTGACTTGAAAGTACAATTGATGTGCCCCACCAAAGGTGTAAGAATGATCAGTCATAAGCTCCATGGCGTAAGGTCCATAGCTCTTAACCTGAATAGTACCCTCTGCATTTGTGGATATGCTAGGAGTGAGTGTGGCTGTGATAGTTTGACTCATGTGGTCTTGAACACTTGTGGATAACATGCATTGCTCATAGTGTTTACTTATGCCATCTTGATCATTATATGTAAGAATAAGCTGTAGTGAAAGGCCAAGGAATTTTGAAAGCAATGATTGAGTGCTTGCATATGAGCAGGCATACATCCGTGCATTTATATCAGTCTTTCCTAAGGCAAAAAGTGAAGTTAAAATCAAGTGTGCTGTAGGAGCTGTTTGCGAATGGGATGTATTCCCAATGTCACTCTATATAGACACACACGCACACACAAGGGGGGGGGGTGTATTTTATCAATGGGTATAGCTCCTATAAACAACATCCCTGTAGCAGTCATCACCTTTTGCAGATGAAGCTGTGGCTTTCTTTGAAGTTTTTTAAGAGTACAAAAAAAAGAACATTCTATTAGAAAACTTGAGAAAAGGATACAGATCAGCAATCCATTGGATGCTTGACCAATCAAAATGGGAAGCTGGCTGCAACGCAACTTACTCCTCAGAATTCGAGATCATTGCCTAGAGTATCCAAGAGACAAGGGCCAACAACTAGGGTGGAGGGCTATGTAACCAACGTTTTCCTTGATCTGTGAGAATGTACAAAAGGCCTTCCGGCACTCCCGTGAGGGGGTCCAAGCCAACGTGTCTGGATGAAGTTGTCCACCAATGCAGGTGGTGTAGGAGGAGGGCACGCGACTTGATCTGATTGTTCAGCTTTGCCCCAATCGGCCAACTATTGTCATCCTCTGCCACTCCATTGAGTCCAAGACCCCGCTGTCCCTTGGGTCTCCATTGATTCCAAGACCCCGCTCTAACTCCACCTAGAGTAACCTACCTGAGTCGAGGTTGAAGAAGACCGCCGGACAGGGCTTATTGTAGTCCTGTTGCAGGTAGAAGAATCAGAGAGGAACTTCTAACCTGGAGACTACCCAAACCAGCCAACCCTTTCACCATGCATTTGAGATGGCCTCTTCGATCTCCTTAATCCTGCTATTGGCTCCTCTTAGGTGGGTGAGCATGCTCAGCCTCTCCTTGGGCTGTTGGGGGAGCTGACTCCATATCTCATTTGACATTGTCCCATTCTGCCCACCCAAAATGCGTGCGCTGCCCTAGCATACAACCCTATTGGTCTCGAATTTCCAGGTGCTAGACTAGGGGCTGTTGCTCATACTCGTCTCTGCCTTGGGGAACCGACCCAAATGTGGCTACTTGAGAGTTGCCGCCACACTCTCATTAAGCTCTGCATTAGTGGTGGCGAAACCTGGTCTTTGTGAGAGGGGCCTCGATGAAAAGCCATCAGTGAGACTGCTATCACTATCCACTTGTGTGGGGCATGTTCCTTCAAAGCTCTTGCCATAGAAGGACCTTCCAAAGCTCGGAGCCTAGAGCCAAACCCTTGATAATGAGCTTCTAAGGCTTGGATCCTGGAGCCATGGTGACAACAAGCTTTCCCAACATGGCTCTGCTTTGCATCTCTGGATTGACGATACCCTGCTTGGGACATGGTCACTGCTTTGCATCTCTGGATTGATGATACACTCCTTCGGACAGAGGAGGGACAGAGTCGCTGCTTTTTAGGCAACTCTAGCTCGGGTATTTCTCTTGCCGCCTGAGCCTTTCCACAAGAAATTGCACACCAAGTGCCTCAGTTGCCCCATCACCCCTCTGAAGCACCAAACATAGGCGATGTATCAGGATGTCGCCAAAAGGACCTAGCTCCAATGAGAGTAGCCGAGCTCTAGTAGAAGTCTTGTGATGAACACTCTTAACATTGGTGCAATCTGCTACTTTGCTGAACCAGACTCTACCACGCGGGATATCCAATGGAAGCTAAGGTGAGTGCCCCACACCTAGAGCTCCTCGGAGCTTGTGCTAAAACCATCTGACTTATTTCATCTGATTCTTGGCTCCCAAAGCCAAATTGTACACCTCTTGGACGAGGTGAACCCTCTCTAGACTCTTGGATGAGCCCTCCATGAACATGATTGTATCATTTGCGAACTCAGGGTTTAGCAACTCCTCTTGTCAGATTAGGAAGCACATACCCACCAACAAACCGCTCGTGATCAAAGAAAATACCCCAGCATCCCTACAACAAGGAAGGGGACTATGGGGCAGCCTTGTTGCACTCACTGGACCGAAAAGCCCAACCTCTAGATGATGCCCTCTAAGAAAGGCCAATCCAACTTGTCATAATCCTTCTCAAAATTCAACAAGAGGATAGCCTCCCTGTGGCGTCCCAAAAGTGAAGGTCTTTTTCATGATGCTTCTCTCTAAAGCAAACTTGTTTGGGTGTCATGGATGACGTCAGGGAGGTGTGGATGGAACCTCAGGCTTAGGCTTGTAAGAGCCCCTCATGTGTGAAGGGGACTTTAATTCAGCCATAATGGCCCAAGTTGACCACAGAGGGGATTTGGGCCCAAACCTCCTCTCGGGTTGCCAGCACCTCTGGGGTCTCCTACTTCTCTTGAAAGAGCTACGGTTAAAGAGGTAGTCATTTCTAGGATATCATGTGGACCCTAGGGCATCTAGCTTTCCTCATCTCTCAATCATATGAATTGGGACCCTGCCGATGTGGGAACCGTGGTCTAGAGGAATTGTCATGTCATCCTATCTCCTTGTTGCATCTGCCTCTCTCTAGAAGAGTTATAGGAGCTCTCTCCACGCTGGCATGTTGGTCAAGGGGCTACAAAATACATTAAGTCTAGCGTTTATGCCTTGAGGTGACAGCCAGTTACTGACACAAGTTTGTGAATGCAATACACCTCTTGTCGAGGAAAGGCTAGATGAGCGCATTGGTTACATAAAATCTGTGTGAGAGTTTGCAAATTTCAGGTTAAGTTTGCAAAGAGGGTTTCATAGCAGGATGCCCATGTCCTTCCATGAGGAGAGTGCTAGGATGACTAGGCCATACAAGAGGAGAGTGTGTAGTCAAAGACTGAGGCAACCTACAAACGTTTATTGGCACAACTTGTAGAAGCTAGGAGGGATCCATTGTTGTGCAGGCGAGCTTCTTTTGGAGCAACCCAGAAGATGACAGCCAAAAAGAGATCTCTGAATACAGTTCTTGTTCTTCCTCCAAATGATATATCCAGGAAGAGCAAGAAACTCGAAATGAGGACAGCAAATAGACGAAAGCAAGTAGTCAGGAAGAGAGTACACATTCCAAGAAGAAAAAGGTCAAGCATCACCATAGCTCTTCAAGTTCTTCTTCTCCTTCTTCCAGTTCTACCTCTTTTTCCTCATGTCTTCTTCTTCTGGGTCATCGAAGCCTAAGCATAAGAAGAAGAGCCAAGCCATCTAAGAAAGAAAAAACTAAGGAGTTCAAAGAAGGTGGGAAGTATGTCAGGTTTGCTACATTTGATGGCCAGTATAGTCATATAGAAAAGGCCATGCAGTTCATTAGGTAGTTTGATGCAACTTTTGGCACATAGAATTTTTATGAGTCCTCGAAGCTACCCATGGTTAGTTTACACCTGACAGCAACAACTAGTGCATGGTGGAGCGCACAGACCACAGCTGGTTTTGCTCAAGAAGTGGAAGGGCTTCAAGAAAGCCTTCTACAAACTGTTCATTTCTAAGAAGTTTAGAGACCATGTCCTTGTTGCTTGGGACAGTTTGCATATAGATGCAGGAGATACAGTAGAGGCCTATAATCAGAAGTTTTGGGATGCATACTGCAAATTACTCACTTCAAGAAGGTTCTCAAAGAAGACCGAGGTAAGAAAATGCAGGTCTGGTCCCACTCCAAAGATATAGGCTGTGGTTAATACCTAGCAACATAAGGGCATACAAGGCATCATGCATGCAGCGACTATGGCAAGCTTAATGCACATGCAGGATCCCACCACAGTGCATTCTCTTTTTGCCGGGACAGCAGACAAGAAGTCAGCCACACCTCAGTTTGAGAAAAAGGAGTTTCCCAAGACTCAAAAGAGGGAATTTCAGCCTCAGAAGCCAAGGGGGAACCAAGCACAGAAAGCCTTCAA
Organism: Dipteris shenzhenensis; assembly: GCF_047967505.1. NCBI lineage: Eukaryota > Viridiplantae > Streptophyta > Polypodiopsida > Gleicheniales > Dipteridaceae > Dipteris > Dipteris shenzhenensis. The sequence goes on along the minus strand of NC_141603.1, from coordinate 23,112,937 downwards.
AGGTAAATCATAGTTTTTCCCTGAGCAGATAGCTATTTTCTGCAAGGAGGGAAATATTTCAGGTGTGGAAAAGAAGGGCATGTGGCTGCCCAATGCCTTGAGAAACCTTCGGGTTCTAAGGAGCAAAGAAAGCCACCAGGACAGCAAAAACCAATGGCAGGAGGAATTCCGGACGTTTTTGGCAGAGTGACAAATCCAAAGGAAAGAGAGTTGTCGCTTTCTTGGGGCAAGTTAAGAGACAAGCAAGTGCTCATATTGTTTGATCCCGGGGCTACATACAATTTCATCTCAAAAGATTTAGCCCGAGAGACTCCGCGGGTCTTTAGAAACCCAGTATAGCTGCTTATGCTTGGGCACTGATGATGACATAAGTGTTGCTTTGCTTGCTAAGTATGTCTTCCTTTTGTTTTTCATAAAAGTTTTTGTTTACCTCTTTTTCTTCTCTTTCATTTTCTCTTTTATTTTTTGTGTAGATTTTTGGTCTTTAGAACAACAAAAAATCTAAATTTGTATGATTGGACTTATTCTAGTCTTACAAAGGTATATATAAGGCTGGGAATAAAGATGGAAGAGTTGGGTAGGGCCCTTGATGCTGACCAGATGTTCTGTGGGGACCCTGTGTCTATTACTCCCTTGATAGGGAAATCCCGTCTTCATGTACAGAGTTATGTTGATTAGGAGGATTTCTTTATTTCCCCACTTAAACATCATGATGTAGTTTTGGGAATGCCTTGGTTTCATTGTAAGGCAGTGAAGCCCTTCGTGAAAGAGTGCTTGAGTTTGTACATAGGGGTAAAATGCAGCGTTTGGTTGCCAGGAATAGAGGGGAGACCATCCCCATTGTATCTAATGTTTACAGTTTTAGTTGGAAAAGCAATAAAGTCATGCTGTTTCAGCGTATATGGTTTTTATAAAAGAAAGAGATGTTGAAATGCATGCTGAAATGAATGAGGCAGATAAAGATAAATTTCAGTTCCTTGTAAACTTTAAAGATTGTTTTTCTGATGCTTTGTCAGGGGAGTTACCCCTTGAGAGACCTGAAGACCATGGCATAGAGCTCCTAGCAGTTAGCCACCTAATAGGCCCCCGTATAGAGTTAGTGCAACTCAGCGAGAAGAAATCATGGTCCAAGTGTAGGACTTGTTGTCCAAAGGGCTAATTCAGCCCAGTTCCTCTCCATTTTGTTCCCCTGTACTTCTTGTACATAAGAAAGATGGTTCATTTTGTATGTGCCAAGACTAGCGCACCCTAAACAAGATGACCATCAAGAACATATTCCCAATTCCACGCATTGATGATGTGCTGGACCAGCTTAATGGAGCCTCAGTTTGCGAAATCTATTGAAATGGATATGTAGCTCCTGCGAGCTTCCCCTCCCCCTCCGTACCTCTACCTCCCCCTAGCCCCTCCTTGCCTCGCCCTCTCCCGCCCCTACCCCTCCGCCTCACCTCCCCTCACCCGCTGCTGCCACCGCGCCCTCCCTCGCCACACCCGCTCCTCCTCCGCCTCACCCCTGCCCTCCGTCCTCACCCCCCCTCGCACCTCCGTCTCTCCCCCCCTCACCGCAGCCCCCCCCGCCCTCACCCCTCACTCCCGGCCTCACCTCCGCCTCGCTCCGCCCCCCCTCGCCACGCTCCACCCCCGCCCCCGCTACCGCTCCGCTCACCCCCGCCCCGCTACCCCTTCCGCTCCACCCCGCTACCCCTTCGCTCCACCTCGCCCTCCACCGTTCCGCTCACCCCCGCCTCCCATTCCGCCCCCTCACCCCTCGCCTCCCGCCCCCGCCCCCTCTCGCCTCTCCGCCCTCCCGTTCCACCCCCGCCTTCCCCTCCCGCCTTCACCCCCGCCCCCCCCGCCCCCCCCCCCCCCCCCCGCCCATTCGCTCCACCCCGCCCCTCCGTCCCTCCCTTCCCCCTGCCCCCCGTCCGCCCTCTCGCCCCGCTCCGCCTCTCCCCCGCCCTCGCTTCCACTCCCGCCTCCCCACCTCACCCGTTCCCCGCCTCCGCGCCTCCACCCCGCGCCACCTCCGTTCCCGCCACACCCAGGCTCCACCCTCCCACTTCTACCCCCCCCCCCCCCCCCCCCCTTTTTTGGGTGGCAGCCTCTTCCTCATCGGAAGCCTCGCAGTTTGTCTTGGCGGTATGGCGGCTCCCTGCTCGGAACCGGAGGCCCAGACGGTCCCTCCCTCTCCAGATGCCTACCGCGTCATCCTGACAGAGCAACAATCATCTCTGGTTCAGGAAGTTGCCAATGACTTTGCCCTTACCTCTGTCTATGGCAGAGTCATTGGACATTCCCCCTCCAGATCAGCCATCAGGGACTGGCTCCAGTCCACTCTCATGCTAGAGGACGGCCATATTGAGGAGGTGGCCCTTATGGGAAGGGGCATCTTCTGGCTTAAACTCTCCAATGCGAAAGCTGCGAGCAACCTGATTGCTGGCTCCCCCACGTCAGTGGATGGAAAGATTATCATGATAGTCCCGTGGTACCGTGGATTCAGCGCAGCAGATTTTGATGCTCGGTTCCGTATACCTCGCCATCCAGTGACGCTAGTTTTTCCTGGTCTTGCTGCTGAGCTGCGGCCGATTGTTAGGGACCTGGGCTCCCACTTCGGCTGGGTTATGCACGATACTTTCGCCGATGCGGTGACTACGGCAGGAGCCCCCCGAGTCCGTGTGGCTGTGGCGGATCCTGCGACTCTCCCGGCAGTGATTGAGATCGTGACAGGTGCCGGCAGCATCACCCAGAGCATGGTAGTCACCGGACAGCCAGGACAGTGTCTGAGGTGTCACAGCTTTGGGCACCTGGCGGCTGTTTGCCCACGCTTCGCCAGCTCTTCTCGGCCTCCCCCGCCCCCCCCTCTCCGCCCCCTCCCCCTCCCTCCGGGCAGCCACGCCAGGAGGAGCAGAGGTAGCCGGAGCCCGGATCAGAGATAGCTGGCGGCTGGACCGAGGTTAGAAGGAAAAGAGGAAAGAACAACAAGATTTCTGATAAAGGCAAGGAGGCAGAGGTTACCCAGCCTGCAGCTGCACCTCAGAGACCCGACAGGCAGCCGCCCCAGGGACATGGGAGAGCATCTTCTTCGACGGTAGCCCGCCCTCCACAGCCTCAGGTCCCCCTCTCTTCCTCTCCCCAGCCTCTTCCCATTCAGCCCCAGCCCATCCCCCAACTGCACCCCATATCTCCCGACCCGCAGCTTCAGCCCCCTCGTCCTCCTCAGTCTTCTCCCCCTCCTTCTCAGCCCCAGCTTCAGATGCAGCCCCATCCCTCCCCCCCCCCGCCTCTTTCAGCTCTCCCGCAGAGCTAGCTGCACCGACGGTTCCTCAGCCGAGGGCAGCCCCCGCTCCCCCTTCTTCTTCTCCTCCGCTAGCCGCTCCTGAGGAGTCCGAGCTGCCTATTCCCCAGCCTCCTCCCCCTCCCCCTCCGCTGGCAGGACACCCTGAGTATACACCACCACCGGAGCAGGCTTCTCCGTCCGCTAGCCCCTCTGTGGCAGACTCTGACGGGCCTCAGCTTCAGGAGAGAGAGCTCCCTCGCGACTTTTACAGATCTGGCCCCTGGGACTACTTGGATGTGGCCGACCTCGGGACCTTCCCTGCTTGCCTCGACATCAGTATCTTCCTGCTCCGCAAAGGGGCGGATGGGAAGATAGCCGCCCTGGCCCCTAGGGATGGCCCTAGCTTTGCTTTCACGTTCCTTAGCGACGGCACCGAGACCTGGACAGACGACTCGGTCTGGGAGGCTCTCAGGGAGCAGACGCATGCTCAGGTTTGCTCCTGGATAGGCCCGTCCGGTGGGCAGCTTCTCGAGACTCAGTGGTCCGAGGGTGACGTGCGCCTGCGGTGGCGCTGCGCCGCCAAACGATTCAGACTGATTGTGATCCTCAGGCCCCCCTGTCTTGGCCCCTCCCCCAAGATGTCAGAGCCTGGACTCCTCAGAAACTCCGTGCCTTCTACGGGATGTCCACCTCAGAGATCTCGCGCTGGCTCGAGAAAGCTTTCGTTCATGGTACCAAAGGCCTCTCGCCTTTGCTGAAGGTGTTGAAGGACGGGCAGGACGACCCCGCTTCCCCCTCCAAACCTTCCCATAAGCGCCAGCGCCTCCACTCCGAAATGTCAGCTTCTTCTTCGACTTCGACCGCGAGCATACAGTTGTTCGCAGCCTCCCAGTCCTCACCATGAGCCTACACCTCGTATCCTGGAATGTGAACGGGTTTCACTCTTCTGGCACCCGTGGTCCTAGGAAGCTCATTTTGAGACAGGAACTTCAGCCAGCAGTGATTGGTCGTTTGGATGTACTTCTGCTCCAGGAGCACAAGCTTTCGGCGGCTCACTCCCGTAGATGCGGGAAGATTCTCCCTTGTCGCTCTCACACTTATTGGGAGCCCTCGATCGGCGCACTGGGAAGGAGTGGTGGTGTCTGTACTTGCGTGGGAGAGCAGCTAGCCCAGGGAGTTTTCGGTCATGGCACGTTGATACCAGGTCGTGCCCTTTGGGTAGGCCTGGAATTGGAGGGCTCCAGAGTTGGAATCCTCAACATTTATGCTCCCACAAATCTCCGTTGTAGAGCCACCTTCTGGAGGACACTTACAGTTCTCCCAGACATGGATTCCTGGATTGTAGGAGGTGACTTCAACAATCTGGAGACCTTGGAGGACCAGCAGGGCAGAGGACCGGAGTTTACAGGTATGCCTCAGGCAGAGCAGTCCGCTTGGGACTCTTTTATCTTTGCGACAGGAGGAAGGGACTGTTGGCGAGACCCGTCCTTCCGACGTTGGCACGGGAGCTTGGACTTCTCGTGGGGCTTCCGCAGGGAAGGAGGCAGACTCCTGGAGAGGTTGGATAGATTTTATGTTAGTGATTGGGCCATCAGCAGAGGCGGTCAGGCCGGTATAGTTCCAGGGACGACACTTTCCGACCATGCGCCTGTGCTCTTATCATTAGATTCGGCAGCTCAGGCCCTTCGCCCCTGCTCATGCCGGATTCCCGACTCCATTTTCTCGAGGGAGGACGTGCGCAGCAGTATTTGCAGTCTTTGGGACAGAGACTGGGGCGAGTGCGCGGATCTGGTTGATTCGGTGGAGCAGGCTTTGCAGGAGTCCAGCCAGATCTGCCAGCTCGCAGCCCTACAGGTTCGACAGGAGTGGTGGGGTAGAGAGAGAGCTCTTCGGAGGGACCTCGCCTCCATTCAGCGACTCCAGCAGGCATCCCCGGGCTCGGAGGAGCTTTGGATCCAGGCCCTTCGAGCCAGAGCCCTTCTTGAGGAGACACTCCAGCGTCGCTCAGAGTTTTCCTATCACGCCTCTCTCTCCTTCTGGGCTCGGAAGGGTGACCGGATGTGCAGGGAGTTCTTCAGGACACATGGCCAGAGAGCTGCAGGTGATCAGCTTCGGAGTCTTAGGACAGCGGAGGGACACATCGTTACGGATCCGGGAGAGGTCTTGGGGTTGGCCACCGACTTCTACAGGACCCTTTTCCAGCAGGAGCCGCTTGCTCCTCGTACTCGTCGTGCCCGTGAGGAGGTGTGGAGGCACACTTCTTCCTTGGTCCAGCCTAGCATGCAGGCGACGTTGTTGGCACCGTTTACCACGGATGAGATGCTGGAGGCCTTGATGGCCATCGATGGATAGAAGTGCCCAGTTGAGGATGGGCTATCCTGGGCATTCTTCACCTCCTTCTGGGACCAGATCCATCAGCCCCTCCTAGCAGCTCTTCAGAGGATTTTCAGCAGCGGTTATATGCCAGAGAGCCTCTCCTCGGGACTGATTTGCCTCATCCCGAAGGGAGGAGATAGACAGGAGATCCGTCAATGGCGCCCGATCACTCTCCTTACCACTGCCTACAAAATCCTCGCCAAGATGATCAGCGCCAGAGTTCGGCCTCTACTTCCAGACCTCATTCATGACACTCAGACAGGCTTTGTCCAGGATCGCAGTATCCTAGATAATGTCTTCACCTTTTCAGAGGCGGCGGAGTGGGCTCAGCACAGCGGATCACACCTTGCCATCCTACTTCTCGACTTTGAGAAGGCCTACGATCGAGTGGACTGGTCCTTTCTGGAGGGGACTCTGGAGCGGCTAGGTTTCCCAGTAGGTTGGATTCAGGGTATTTCAGCTTTGTACAGGACAGCTTCTAGCAGAGTCATCATTGGAGGCAGGATGGGTGAGCGTTTTAGCTTGGAGAGATCAGTGCGTCAGGGCTGCCCCCTTGCTCCTTACCTGTTTCTCTTCTTCGCTGAGGCTATGTCTTACTACCTTCGGGCGAGGTCTACAGGGATCAGGGGTGTTCGCCTTCCCCTCCGGGAGGAAACGGAGCTCTTGGACTCAGAGTACGCGGATGACACAGCCCTGTATGTCCAGGACGATGAGTTGATGCTGGAGAGGGTGAGGATGGCCCTGGAGGTCTTCTGTTCAGTTGCTGGTGCGAAAATCAACTGGAGCAAATCAGTTGGTTTTCTCACAGACCCTGGGGCGCGTTCTCAGTGGGGGAGGTTTTTGGGTTTCAGGTGGATCCCGCGGGGACAGACAGCTAGATACCTGGGTTTTCAGGTCGGCCTGGACATCACGCCAGCTCAGCAGTTTCTCCCGGTGCTAGATTCCATCCGATGGAAGCTGGCTTTCTGGAGCACTGCTAAGATTTCCCTTGCAGGTCGTGCCTTGGTAGTCAACCAAGTCCTCCTTCCACGGCTTGGTATGTGGCTTCCTGTTGGTGTTTCTCGAGATCCAGCGTGGCACAGCTTAGGAGGCTGGTTCGGAACTTCCTTTGGTTCGGGGAGGATGGCCTCAGAGATACCAGAGCCAGGGTTGCTTGGCAGACAGTCATTCTTCCGCAGGCTGAGGGAGGCCTGGGGGTCATCGATCCAGAGCTGCAGAGTCAGGCCTTGTTAGGCAAGTTAGTCATCCGCGGTTTGACCTCGAGGGGGCAGACGTGGAAGATGCTACTTCAGCAGGGGGTCGGTTCTTGTGTCCCGCGCCGAGGTGGAGAGTGGCTCCCGTCCCTCAGGTGGATCTTCACTTCCGCCCCGCTCACTCAGCTCCGTTCCCCACTCGCTCGTAGCGTCCTCATGGTTTGGAGGCGGCTCCGCCTCAGTCTCATTCAGTCCCCTCCCGCTGTCAGGAGGAGATCGATCGCCAGCCGCTTATCTGGAATGATCAGGTCAGAGATGCCGAGGGCCTTCAGTTGGGGGAGAGATCACATATCAGGTGGGATGGCTGGATGAGGGGTCCAGCCCGGTCCCTTCGAGTTTGGAGGGACACGTACAGACATTTGGAGACGGCTGATCTTGCAGTCGCAGCTGGAGGTGCACGTGGAGCCCAGGCGAGACGCATGGAGATCGACGGCGCGATCCCAGCTGATTGGTTGGTTCCACCTGAGCCTCAGATCCTCATGCCTGGTGACGACCGTTGGCTGGGACAGTTCACCCCCCGTGGCATCCCACTGGTGGTCGCAGGACGTATGGACGACTCCTCTATTTCCTTCTTCGTGGTTATGGGGGATGGACGACTCAGGAGAGAGGATGCACTCATCGACCCCCTACTCCCATGGCTGAGGGTTCGGGTCGTTCGCCTTTTGGGGAAGGTCTGGCGTACCGATCCTAGCATTGAGCAGGATCAGATGCAGCTTTGGCGACTCTGGCTCTGGGAGGGGCGGGCCTTGTCAGAGCTTGATTGGGACCCAGGAGAGTGGAGTTGGCCAGAGATTGTGACAGGACAGGGGCCGACCTCCTTCTTTGCCTACAGCACGACTTTGGGCAGGCGAGTTCTTGGGAGGATGCAGAGCCGCCCCCCCACCCAGTGGCCCAGCTGGTATGCACAGGGTATTTCCAGATTCTTTTTGCAGGCCTTCTGGAAGGCCTTGTGGGAGAGCTGGCGGCCGCGGAAGATCTCCTACTTCCTGTGGCTTCTCGCCCACAAAGGTCTTCCGGTGGGGAGCTGGTTGAGACAGATAGGCCAGGACGGACGCTGTCAGATCTGCCATGAGGTTGAGGAGTCACCAAAACACTGCCTGTGGAGCTGCACTCGCGCCCAGAAAGTGTGGAGGTGGACTTTCGGGATTCTCACTCGCGCAACACCAGAGCTAGGTTTGATCACTTGGGGCGCGTTCTGTTGGTGCAGCACCGCACCTGGTCTACATCACTTATTCGAGGCATGCCAGCAGGACCCCACTTTCCTTATCACACAGGGAACATGGGGGCCGCTCGAGGGTATCCCGCAGCACCTAGCAGAGGCGGATACAGGAGTTCAGGAGAGGCAGCCAGTCTGGGAGATTATTAGCAGCATCGCAGGGTGGCACATTTGGACCTCGCGTTGCGCTCAGATCCTCGGTGGCACCTCCTTATCGACTGCCCAGATCATGACTGATATTTGGAGCGAGATTATTCATACCCTCAGAGGCCAGTGGAACCAGATTCAGGGAGATTCCCGGTCCGGTCGGGAGAAGCGGAGACGCTTCCTCCGGGCTTGGGACACACAGGGCCTCTTCTTCGAGCAGACTTCGCAGGGCCTTCGGTGGCGCTACTCACCACCCCGATGGTTGTTCATTCACACTCGCCTTATCTCGCCGTGAGAGAGTGATTTATTTTGTTACCTTTTTGGGCTGTGTCCGATTTGTGAACGCAGCCCGTCAGCTACAAGCTGACCTTTTGTATCTTGTTCTCGAAGTAATATAATTAGCACTGTTTTTTGGCAAAAAAAAAATGGAGCCTCAGTTTTCATCAAGATAGATTTAAAGAATGGTGATCATCAAGTTAGAATACAGCCAGAGGATGTGCACAAGACACCGTTTCACACTACATTTCGACTGTATGAGTATTTGGTGATGCCTTTTAAGCTAATGAATGCCCCGGCTATCTTCAATAGGATGATGGATCGTATCTTCGGGCCTTATAGACAGTTCACATGTATCTTCTTCGATGAAATCATTGTCTTCTCAGAGTCTGAAGAAGAGCATAAGGAGCATCTTGCTACTGTTTTCCAAGAGCTGCGAAATCACTAGCTCTATGCAAACAGCAAGAAAAGTCTGGAAGAGATCCACTATTTGGGGCATATAATATCCAAAGATGGGATACAATGGACCCGGCAAAGATCCAAGCCATCTAGAAATGGTTAGAGCTGAAAATTGTGCATGAAGTCATTTGTTTCCTAGGCTTGTGTTCATACTACAGAAGATTATCAGGCATTTGTAGGCAATCATGAAAAGATTGCTGCAAAGAGTGCCTGAAGAAAGAGTAAGGTGAAAAAATTGGATCAACAAAAATTCTATGATTTTTGTCTTTCCACGGAGTCCAAACTGCCCAATATCTAACCCAAAGAAAAGACAAACCAAAATCTTGTCTAGGTGGGTGAATCCCAAACAACTAGAAGCATTTCCCAATAATAAAACTTGGAAATCTGATTCTCAAACGCTGGCCCACGTGTATGAGAGCAGTGTCAAAGAAGGTGAGGCACTGTCTCCCGCTGAGCTAAGCATCTGCGACAAATAGCCGGAGCAATATGTTTGCGTGCCAGAACTTGCCCAGATGGGAAAACTCCCAATGAAACTCTCCACAGAAACACCTGTTGTCGTTCTGTTCCCAGACCTCCCTCTCGGACTAGTAGGTCTCACTAAAGCAAGTTAGCTTGCTAGCCCGTTAAAATATGCTTGAATTCCCTCGCTTCCTGCTCAGGTTTACACTGAACTCGGAGGAAAAGTTCACGGGATTGAATATATCCGATGAAAGGTAAATACAACGAGAATTGATTCTTTGTCTTCTTTGGTGCCAAGCCGAAATAGGAGTTTTTTCCTGGAGAATTCGGTAGAGAGAGGCTGGGCAGGCGGGGAGGAATTTGCAGATTACTTTGGCTGGGCAGAAGTGGGCACTTTCTTTTCCAACACGATTTGGCCTTTCAAACATTTCTGCTTTCCCTTTCTGCTTCCCTCAGCAGTGGCAGTGAAGGCCTTTCCTACGTTTCGGATCATCTCGCCGCCGCGGGTACGAGAGGGCAACGCGCTTGGTTTTCCGTCTGGGAAAGTCAGAAGGAGGATCTTCTCTTCTCTTAAAGGACCTCCTCCTTGGAGCTATGGAAAAAAGCGGCGGTACATTGCCCATGGAATACGAGTGGTTCAATATCAGGGACAACCTCTCGGCCAACTCAAGGCGATTCCAGAGGGTTACAACACAAATGGATGCTAATGTCCATTTATGGAGGGACATTGGGGTTCCTCATGTGTTTGCTGCTATCGCCCCCTAGGACAATATGCAGCAGCCCTAGGTTCCCCCTTCATTCGAAAAAACAAAGTTTTCCGAATTTTCAAAATTCATCCCGTTTCGATTCTTAGTAGTCCATAGGCCTTGAGTCCCCTCCCTTGATTGTCCACATAAAAACAAAGCTTCCTCGTTTAATAAGGAGCCGCCTGTCTTGCATCAGAGCTTTCATTGGCCGGTATCGGTTCGTGAGGGATATGTCTTCTCTGCCATAAATGCTTGGAGTCCATGTCATGGTGGAGATAACGCAGTGATATGATCGATTGCTCAATAACCTGACCGAGCGCGTGTTTGTCTCTAGAGAAAGTAATCCAGAAGGTGGAGCCGTGACCATGTGCTGGCCACTGTTTTTGACGTGGCTATCCCAGCCACTCTTGCATCATTTGGATTGATAACTAGGCTGCATTGCTCCTCTCTTGTAATCGAGTGCTCGGGCTGAGGCACCTGTGGCTGCACTCCCTATGGGGAGGCGTTTAGCTAAGGTCCCATCCTCACCTGACGCTCCACTTGGCTTGTCTCCTTTGATTCTTTGCTGCATGCTTGGTGACTTTGATGGGATGTAGGGGGTTGACAAAATAACCATTTTCATGATAAATTATAACTACCCTTCTCTAGCTCTAGGTTTACGACTAGGGAGGCTGTGGCTCTTGATTGGAGCAAGGGAGGGGGGTCAACTCCTCCCCCCTTTCCTCCGACTGATGGTAAGGAACCTGGGGGCGAGAGGAGGGATGAATCATAAAATGTGCCCCGGCTAGGTGGCCAATGTGTCTGCAGCTTAGGCACACATTTGAAGAGTGTTATTAAACGCTTAATATCTATACAACTAAAAGTCCAGAATAAACATACAAATATCTTAGCAATAACTACTCTTTAGCTCTACCTAGGCAAGCTATGAGTAGTGAGAGACTAAGAATACAAACCTATGCTACGGATGTGCATCCTCGATTAACTTCTCTTGAGTGGCTTTAGTGGAAGGATAAGAGAAGCGAGCTGTTCACCTGGTCTTCCACTTCAGGAAGGACATCCCTAGAGATATTCTCATGAGGGGTAAAGGCACTGCATCCTCCAAGGCTTCTCCTCAAGGGATTGAGTGGAAGGCACAGAAGGGGCTGTTTCCATGCTCTTACAATTTCAAGGAGATCCCTAGACAGGGTTTCTTGATGGATAAGGGCCCTGGAAATGCTGGTCTCCCTGACTCACTATTGCCTTGTTTGAAGAACTTAGACACGCATAAAATTTTAAACTTGAAGAGTGTGCTCAAATTGAAGCTAATAGAAATGGAAAGGGAATGGAGAGCATCAAAAGAGCTCATGCCAGCTAATTGAGGCAACAGGGTTGGAGGGAATGGACAATATGAGCATGCAATACATTTATAAGGGAAAAGTGCTAACTTCTCGTGTGAGTATGGTTCAGAGATTATCCGTTTAAGGATACTGAAACAACGCATGGTTTAGAGATTATCTGTTCAAAGATAGTGAAACCAGGCATCCATTGGTATAAAACCATGTATTTATGTGACCATAGTCAGAGATTACCCATTTGGAGATAGTGAAGCTAGGCATCCATAGGTATGAAACCATGTTCTATAGCCAGTAGTAATTATTTTATGAGATTCCATACTAGTTTTAACCTGAATTGCTAATTAATGTGAGTAATTTCAGACAATATTTGTGCTTGGCAATTGGAAATTGTGCACTGTAATTTGGTTGTCGGCTCACTTTCTTTTGAACTTATTTTCTGCAGGTCTATCCCATGTACAAAGCTTTTATTGAGCCGGATTTGGAGACCGCACATATTAAGATAATCAACAAATTCAATCCATTTTCAGGCTTTCAAAATCCAACTTATATTTTGAAGGTATGTTAAAACTGTATATCTCTTTTTAATAATATCTTAAGACATATGCAACTTTAAAACTTTAGCGAAACCCTTTTTCTTTTGTTTCATTTCAGTCTGCTCGAACTGTGACAGAAGAACAAGTAAGACAGGTTCTTTCTCCAGATTGTGTGGAGGCACATGAGGAAACTTATGATATCTATCTTTTGCCACCTGGTGAAGATCCAGAAACCTGCCAGTCTTATCTGAGAATGCGGAATCGTGATGGAAAATACAGTCTCATGTTTGAGGTTTGTTGCCTTATTAACCTGGTCGTTTTATACTTGATAAGCAGTAGTGGCAGATATTTTGTGGTTTCCAGTAATGACATGTATTCACAACTTTATCATGCAATTGCTTTGACATATTGAAATGACATGTATTGTGGTTTCCAGTAATGAAATGTATTCACAACTTTATCATGCAATTGCTTTGCCATATTGAAATCTTCATACTGGAAGTGTAACTATGATGACACAGTAATCCATAGAATCAGAATGTGAATAAGTGCACACAGGAGAAATAGCTGAATGTATTGATATTTGGCAGTGGGGCTAAGAATCAGAAACATAATAGAAGGGCAAAATCATGTCAGGATATTTCATTTATCTTGAAAATAACGATATCGGTCATCATACCATCTTGCCCATGATCGAGCTCTTCAAAATGAGCTAAGTAGCTCCTCATATGGAGTTTGGATGTGAAAGTTACGGTCTCTTAAAGTTCCCTGACCAATGACCCTTTGTGCACTTGCAGCGTGTCTCTCTGCACCCATGGCTGCAGCCATCCAACACATCCCCTCCTGCACGTGCTCTTTGTCCTATATCCCAACCTTCCTTGGTGCGTGCTCGTACCAGCCGTAAGAAACCACACACCCAAAATGTTCTAGGGGCCAAGGTGCAAGATGCAACAGTGAAGGCTTATTCACATGATAGAGGGATTCAGCATGTCAATGACAGTAAGAAATCTTGAAATTCAGCTAATCAATTTGTTACGGAATAGTTCTTTAGTACCAATTGGGCAAATAGAATCAGATTTTGCGATCAAACAATTAAAAGGGTTACTCAACCTGTGGGGTGTTAAACTAACTCTATGTTGTTCTGTTGGATCTTATCTTCATACTTTGCCCAGATCACCTCCAGCCTTCTTGAAGTGGTTACAGCTCATTTTTGAGCTCTGGATAGGTGCATGTAGCTGACTACAACTCTCTTTCTGAGAGAATAACACTGCCAGGCTGCAATGGCATCGGGAGGTCTACTGGCTTGGAACCCATAAAGAGAGCCTTGGGCAAGGCAAAGGTCCACCTAGGCCAATTGCATAGCCCAAAGTCCAGCACTAGCCACAATAACGTAACGAGTCACACCGTGAGGTGGAGGAGGAGGGAAAAGAAGTGTCATGGGAGGATCGGGGCAGCAGATTCTGCCTTGATGCATGCAAAGCAGAGAAGACTAGGGGGGAGGTGGGGAGGAGTGAGCAGTGTCAACTATTGGAATCACTATTGGAATCCGATAAAGAGAAAGGGTGGGGTGGGGGGTGACGGCTGTGCACAATAGGGAGATGGAGAGCTCAAGGAGCTTGAGCAGGTGACAATTGCCTTTGAATCTTGTTCTAGTGTACCTTACTAATGTGATAAGGCAGTCAGTAAAAGGAGAACTTCTCATCCATCTATCTTCTATCGGACGCAGACCAAACAAGAATGAATTGAATTGCAAATGACTTTATACTCTAAAACAGGATTTGCAAAAGGAATATATCCTTTGTTGATGTGGCTGTGGTCGTTTTGCCGGACCATAATTGTATGCCCAATTGACCTACCCAAGTTTAGTAATGCACCCCAGTTTAGTAATGCCATGGAAAAGCCAAACTGGCATCCACAAGGTTGATTGTTCCCATGTGAAAGTCTGCTGTTTGAACTATGGTCTAGATATTGACTTTAAGCTTCCCTTCACAAGAGAGAGCTCCGCATTCGGCATATCCTTGAAGCCTCTAAAGAATTGATACCTTGGTAAGTGGCATGTTTGATAGATGCCATGCCAGGGTATATGATTTTTTGTGTTGATCATATGCCAAAAAGCACGGCTGGTTTATCTTGAATGCACCCCCAAGACTTCATTAACTTGTGATTGGGTCAAGATTTGGAGTGTGTGGTCAACTTTATTTAACTTTTTCATATTTTTTTCCATTTTTTAAGCATGAGGACAGCTCCATGTGGTGTCTTTTCACAAAGGACATTTAAGAAACTTGTATAACAAGTTTCTTGAATGTCAACCATTTCTTCTTTTTTATCTCCAATGATCTGTCCACTTCCGTGGCTAATTTAAAGATGGCTTCCTTTTTGGTTGAAAAGTGGAAACCTTCTTTTCTCTTCTCGTCCCATCGGCTGATCTCTGCCATTCCCAAATCTTCCACAGCTTATAGTGTAGTCTCCACTTCAAGGACCATTAAATGATGGGAATAAACTAATCAACTGCCTCTCAAATCGATCGCTGCAAATCTCCCAAATACTTTTTTGCTTGCTCTGATTTAGTTGTGAAGGTTTCTATCTTCAATAAACTTGTCCAAGGGTCGATTTTGTATAAACTGACACTAACTCACCCGTCTGTGTAAAGTTTAAATCAACTTTCAAAATTGATCTGGATTCTGTATATACTGATACTGACTCTCCCATCCTTTGCCTAAACATGTCCCAACCCATGAGCATGTCTCGTTTGAATATGGATATGTGTTTTGAAGTCTTTCCATGTCGTCACACAATCACTTTCAAATGCTTGCCACCCTGTTCCTCACCCAATGTTCTCTTTTGTCTTCGATTGTGATCTTTAGGAGAACATGAAGACTCAGAATAGTATCAAGAAGAGTCATGGTGATGCGTTTTCTTCTCATGCATTCTGAAATCAGCCTGGAATTCATAAAACCAATTTTCAATCAGCCTGGAAACCATAAAACGAATCTGTAATCATCCTGAAAACTCTGATGCAGCACTTCCTAGTGAATTCACAACCAGAGATCTCTCGCAGCATATGAAAGGAGATCGTAGCAGTTGAGCACATTTGGATGGAAGCATCTTGGTTCAATTCATAGCAGATACACTCCAATAAGAATTCGAATTTCGGAGGAAAGCAGGGAAAACGAGTACCTGATCACTTCTTCTGGTAGGGAACTGCAGCGAATTGCTTCTGGGGAGTTAGGAGAACTGAAAGGGGGAAAGGAGAAAAACACACACACACACGGGCCTACACAGTCTTTCCATGAATCTATTGATGATAGTTAGAGCATTGGTAATGCCAAAAAGCATTACCACTAGAGATGCTTGTAGAGTCTAAAGATGGTCGAAAGGCATGTTTGTGTCTTGGACGATGCAAACTTGGTGGTATGTTCTCTTAAGATCTATGTGGATGAATATTGTAGAGGTGCTTGAACGTTCAAATAAATTTAATGGTAGTTTTATGGTCCTTCGGTCATTTTGAGAAGAGGCGACTAGGCACTAAAAATTTGGGAGACTAATTCTATTTCATATTTCAATAGATTCCATTTGGAGTTTCCTTCTTTTGGATTCTGAGGCAAGAATGCACAAACTCCTTTTTACTATGTTTAGTGGCTTGTGAGTGACGTACGAGAGGGATATTGTTTCTCGAGACTCGGACTTCAATTTCACGTTTGTGCAAAATGCTCAGGACATTTTTAATTCAAGTGTTGACTATGGTAGAGCTTGCCCAGAATGATATATGCTGCTTGTATTGGGCCCACTATAAAAGAGAGATGATCAAGATGGCCTTGAATGTGGGTTTTTGAGCTTGCCAATCTCTCACTCTGCAAACTATGGCATAACAGCAAACCACTTTCTCAACCTTCATTCATTTGTAGACAAATTCTCTCTCTCTCTCTCTCTCTCTCTCATTGCAAGCAACTAAGGCCTAGGACAACATGTCGGGCTGGACCCCCCCGAAGGTATTTTTATTCATTAAAGATTTTAGTACAGAGAGTTCAACGTGGAGGCTCCGTTACAAAAATCCAAACATGTAATAATACATGAGCTCTCAGGCTCTCTTTCTTGGCAACATGCCACTTGTCAAGTTTCCTAACTAGAAACTAGTTACATGCCACTAAAGGGCAACTTCTGGAGTCCTCGAAGCACTTGGTCACGTGAACATCCTCCTAGATGCTTGTCAGGGTCCATAATGCTTGGGCTTTCAACCCCACTTGATCCTGCAATAAATAACTAAAGCGCACAACCATGGTACCCATTAATGGTTAGTGCTTTTGCATGCAAATAATCTCTAGACTAATTCTAGTCACTATGGGCATCGCCACTGAACACATGTGCGCACATAACAAATATACATATATATCTATATATATATATTCTCTGGTTGACCGGAGTCGACGCTCTTGATCATAATTAAGGGGGCTTTGACCAATGGTTGAGGCGCCTTAATTATGGCCAAGTCTCTCCAACCGAAGCTCGCACATCTCTCCAACCAAAGTTGGCACCACTTGGTTAACTGTAGTTAACCCTCTTGGCGCATGCCAAGTCTCGTTGACCGAAGTCAACACTCTCTGACCGTAGTCAGCTCTGTGGTTCCTTGGCTAACCGCAGATAAGCACAAAAGGCAGATGGATCTCAAAGAAGGAGACTGGGACTCCTAAAGTTTGAGAAAGCAAGGCTCAGGAAGCTCAAGGGTAAAGAAAAAGTTTATGTTAAGCTATCTCCCAGGTACTATGGACCTTTTCAGGTTACAAAAGAGATAAATGAGGTGGCTTTCAGATTGGACTTACCAGAGCATTGGAAAATTTACAATGCTTTCTATATAAGTCTTCTCAAGAAATTCCAAGGGCCAAAGCCGACAGAGCCAATAGCAGAGGATCCACCAGAAATGGATGAGCTGGAGGAGGTCCTTCAGCCAGAGCAAATTGTGTACCATACTGTACGCAAAGGCCCTCAGGGCAAGGAATTTTACAGGTATCTTGTAAATTTCAAGAATTATTCGACATTGGATGCCAAGTGAATGGATGAAGACATGTTGTCTGATCATCCACAGCATTTGGATGTTTACAAGGAAGCTTTTCTGTTGAAGTCAACTGAATAGAAGCCGAGGGGATGTCACCAAGCTGTAAATATCTTAAGTCAAAGTATTGAGTTGACCATTTATTTGATCATAATTAAAGAGTTTTCGATTTGTGTTAATTATGGACAAAGAGTTCCTTCAATGGTCCAAGAATTTTGACATGGTCAAACATACTTGACTCTGGTCAAGTAAGCTTGATTTCGGTCAAGGACACTTGGTTTATTACCAAGAGGGTTCTTGGGGTCTCGATCACTGACAATGGATTTAGGCATACCATGATGCTTGAAAATCCATTCTCGATCACTGACATGGCCATGTGATCAGCACTGGAATAAAATGGGCTTGCTTACTGAATCTATCAATAATAGTCCATATTCCATCATTTTCAGACTTTGACCGTGGCATGTCAAAGATAAAATCCATTGCAATACTTTCCCATGGTGCTTGAGGCACGGAAGAGGCATCAATAAACCACATGTCTTATGTCTGTCATACTTGACTTTCTGACAAGTAAGGCATTTTGTGACAAACTGATGTATGTCCTTGCGCATACCTGGCCAATAAAAATACCTCTCAATAGCTTGGGTTGTGGCTGCAATCCCTCGGTGTCGTGCATACGGAGGTGCATGGCATTCATCCAAAATCTTTTGCCTCATCTCTTGGGTGATGCATAAATCTTTCATCAAGTACCCATCTTTCATTGAATATTGACTGGATGACTGTCCCTCTTGTATTTGCTGAAATATTTCACCAAAATCAACATCATTGGCATATTGCTCTCACATTTCCTCAAGATCCCTGTGATGTTGAATTGTCACATTATGTACCTGAGGTCTTCGGGACAAAGCATCAGCCACTCTATTTCTTGCTCCCGGAGTATGGACAATTTGAAAATGATACATTGACAGCATGTTTGCCTATTTCATATGCTTTTCAGAGAGCTTAGTCTGTGATAAGAAATATCTTAGACTTTGGTGATCAGTTTTGACAGTAAAATCTGCACCCAAAAGATAATGCTTCCATGTATTCACAGCATGAACTACAACCAACAATTCTTTTTCATAGATTCCCAAGTAACTGTCAGCATCACACAATCTTCGGCTTTCGTATGCTACTGCATGTCCATTCTGATGCAATGCAGCCCCAACACACTCTCCACAAGCATCGCAATCAACATCAAAAGGTTGATAAAGATCCGGGACTACAAGAATAGGCTCTGTAGTCAACTTCTCTTTGAGTGTATTGAATGCTTTCTTCTGTAACATTCCCCATGTGAAGGCTGCATTTTTATTGGTAAGATTATGTAGTGAAGTTGCAATATCAGCAAAATGCCTGATGAATCTCTTGTAATAGGAGTAGATTGTAATAGGAGTAGAGTCCAAAAAAGGTACGGACTTCATGAACAGTTTTCAGCTCTGGCCATTCTTGGATGGCTCGGATCTTTGCAGGATCCATATGTATCCCATTCTTGGATATTATGTGCCCCAGTGAATGGATCTCTTCCAAAAAGAATTCACTTTTCTTGCTGTTGGCAAAAAGCTGATGATTTCGAAGTTCTTGAAACACCAAAGCGAGATGTTCTCTGTGCTCTTCTTCTTGAGAAGACTAAGATACCATCAAAGAAAGTACATGTGAAGTGCTTGTACTATCAAAAGATGCGATCCATCATTCTATTGAATGTGGTTGGAGCATTTGTTAACCCAAAAGGCATCACAAGTATTCATACAACCCAAATGTAGTGCAAAATGCTGTCTTATGCACATCTTGTGGTTGTATTCTGACTTGATGATAACCACTCTTCAAGTCTATCCTGCTGAAAACTGTTGCTCCTGTGAGCTCGTCAAGCACATCATCTATGCGTGGTATCGAAAATATATTCTTGATGGTCATCTTATTAAATGCGCGGTAATCAACACACATTCGGAATGAAC
Source organism: Dipteris shenzhenensis (assembly GCF_047967505.1). Taxonomy (NCBI): domain Eukaryota; kingdom Viridiplantae; phylum Streptophyta; class Polypodiopsida; order Gleicheniales; family Dipteridaceae; genus Dipteris; species Dipteris shenzhenensis. The sequence goes on along the minus strand of NC_141603.1, from coordinate 23,093,823 downwards.
CATCTTTCTTTTGTACCAGCAGTACAGGGGAGCAAAAAGGAGAAGAACTAGGCTGAATCAGTCCCTTGGACAACAAGTCGTGCACCTGAGCCATAATCTCCTCTCGTTGAGTTGCACTAACTCTGTATGGGGGGCCTATTTGGTGGCTTACTATCAGGCATTAACTCTATTTGATGATCTTTTGGTCTCTCTGGGGGTAACTCCCCTGACAAAGCATGTGAAAAACAATCTTTAAAGTTCACAAGAAACTGAAATTTATCATTGCATCATTCATTTCAGCATGCATATCATTTTCTTTTTCTTTTACAAAAACCATGTACGCGGAAATTGCAGACTTTATTGCTTTACCACATGTAACATCAGATACAATGGGAATAGTTTCCCCTTTATTCGTGGCAACTAAACGCTGGTTTTTCCCTCTATGGATAAAATTCAGCACCCTCTCAAGGTATTCTATCTTTACTTTCTTTTGATGGAACCACGGTGTACCAAGTACAACATCATGCTGCTTGAGAGCAGAAATTAAGAACTCCTCCTGATCTATATAACTCTGTACATGGACACGAAGCTTTCCAATCAAAGGAGTGACTTGCACTGGATTCCCATGGAACATCTGATCAGCATCAAGAGCTTTGCCTAGCTCTTCATTTTTAATCCCTAATCTTAGGGCTAAGTCCTCAGATATGAAATTGTCTCTAGACCCTGGATCAAATAGGATTAATGCTTGCTGATCTCTTACCTTTCCCCATGATAGCAAAAGCTCTTTTTCCTTTGGGTTTGAGATACTACCCAAAACACTTGGGACTGCTCCCACCATTGGTCTCGGTGGTACTTGTGGCTTTTTCTGCTCCTCAGAACCCGAAGGCTTCTCAGGGCACTGGGCAGCCATATGCCCCTCTTTCCCACATCTAAAGCATTTTCCATCTTTGCGGAATTCAGCTATCTGTTCAGGAGTGAATTGGGATTTGTCTTTATATGTCTTTGAAAATTGAGTACCCCTCGGCTTCTCAGGCTGAAACCCTTTCTTCTCAACCTTGGGATACTCTTTCTTTTTTGATTTTGAAAAATCAAGTTTCTTTCTTTCAGTATCCCCTGCTTGCAAGGATGGCACTGTGGCTGGATCTTGCATATGCATGAGATTGGCTACTGAAGTTGAATGCATAATGTCTTGAATGCTCTTCAACCTCGAGTATTCACCATTGCTTGAATTTTTGAATTGAGACCTGCCCTGTACTTTCTCAGTTGGGTTCTTTTGGAGATCTTTTTGAAAGGTGCAACCTGCAAATAAGCATCCCAAAACTTTTGATTGTACACCTCCACTGTATCTTCTGCATCCATATGTAAACTGTCCCAACCATGAAGGACATGAGCTCTGAATTGTTTAGGCATGAATTGGTTGTAGAAGGCCTTTGCAGGCAAATAATCTCTAGACTAATAGTTAGTGCTTTTGCATGCAAATAATCTCTAGACTAATTCTAGTCACTGTGGGCGTCCCCACTGAACACGTGTGCGCACATAACAAATATACATATATATATATATATATATTCTCTGGTTGATCGGAGTCAACGCTCTTGATCATAATTAAGGGGGCTTTGACCAATGGCCGAGGCACCTTAATTATGGCCAAGTCTCTCCAACCGAAGTTGGCACCACTTGGTTAACTATAGTTAACCCTCTTGGCGCATGCCAAGTCTCGTTGACCGAAGTCAACACTCTCTAACCATAGTCAGCTCTGTGGTTCTCTGGTTAACCGCAGTTAACCCTCTTGGTAATAAACCAAGTCTCCCCGATCGAAATCTGGCTTACTTGACCAGAGTCAAGTATCTTTGATCATTGAAACGGACACTAACTAATCTCTCAGCCTTTCTGTCGATTCACGGATACAATTCACAGGCGTTAGCATCGCATTTTTTTTCCACCCAGCCATTCTTGTGAATCGCATGTACACAAAGATACGTAACTTTTATTCCATCATGCCTATCCACAAGTCCTCAGTTCCCTAGATGGTTCCTTCTGCCACATGTCATCATTCTAGACCTCTAACTTGGTACACCATTTACCGCTCTCTTGGGGCACAATTAAAACATTTGCCCCTTGGCATTATTACACATTTAGGTGCACCTAGGCCTTAGCACTCAGAACCACCTAGTCGATGCCAATACACCCTCACCTAGGACCTTGGCAGTTACTTCCCTTGACCATTTTATTTACGCACATAAAATATTACAAAAGTCGGTCATCTAAGGGAAAATGCCCACCGATCTTTCCGAGGTCATGCTATCTCGGCTAGAGTATAACATTCCTTCCCTCTTCAAGCATCAGCGTCCTCGATGATGAAATCTGGGAACACTCTCCGGAACTGGTATACGGATTCCCAGGTAGCTTCCGATAGAGGTAGACCATGCCATGTAACCAACACCGTGGGTATCTTCCGATGGCGCACTTGCATTGTCCCTCGGTCCAGGATTCTTGTTGGTTTGCGTCTTGCATTATCCTCTATCTCCTGAAACAAAACAACACCTTCGATTAGTGAGTCACCTGTATGCCAAAATTTCTTTAAACGAGAAACATGAAACACTGGGTGCACCTTACACCCCGGTGGTAATTCTAATTTATAGGCTACCTTGCCTATTCTTTTTAGAACTAACCATGGCCCACAATATTGAGGTGATAACTTAGCACACTCTCCTGCAGTCAAAGACTTAGAGTGCGAAGGAATTCTGAGAAAAACTTTTTCTCCTTCCTTAAATTCTCTAGCGGATCGGTTTTCATCTGCATACGCCTTAGCTCTATCCATAGCTTGGCGAATATTAGCTCTCGCAAGTGCTAGCATCTCCCGCATCTGAACCACAAAGTTTGCGGCACTAGGCACTTTCTGAGGTATTTCAACTATAGGTGGATTCGCTGGTCTATAACCATAGTTCAGCTCAAACGGACTGAACCCTGTAGAGGAATGTTTTCTATCATTGTAGGCAAACTCCAACAATGGCAACCACTTGTCCCATGTATGTTGCCTCAATGACACATATGCTCTAAGCATATCCTCTAAAATTTGTTTGACTCTTTCTGTCTGACCATCCGTTTGACTCTTTCTGTCTGACCATCCGTTTCTGGATGATCCCCATTACTCATTCCCAACTCAGTCCTTAGTGTCTCAAATACCGCAGTCCAAAAATGACCGGTAAATTTGACATCTCTGTCTGACACTATGGATTTGGGTAATCCATGCAAACGAAATATATGTCTAATAAACAAATCCGCCACTTGCGGGGCACTAACAGATTCTCTAGTTGGAATGAAGTGAGCCATCTTGGTAAGACGATCAACCACCACAAGGATAGAATCATATCCCCCTTGTGTCGTAGGTAGACCTACAATAAAGTCCATGGAAATGGTCTCCCACTTAGCGGTATCTCCAAGGGCTGTAAAAGTCCGAGTGGCTTCACCCGCTCTGCCTTACTTACCTGACATGAAAAACAACGTGTCACATATTCATGAATATGTTTTTTCATCTTTGGCCAAAAGAAATCTCGCTTCACGAGATCATATGTCTTCTCAACTCCTGGATGTCCCGCACATGGGCTATCATGGCACTGTCGAATGACTCTCTGCCTGAGATCATTCTGACTAGGTACTACTACCTTGCCATTTCTTTTCAGCATACCATCCCTTATGGCATATCTTGCATACGTTTGGCCTTTTTTGGATGCCAGGTCATCCTTTTCCCCGGGTTTTAACACATGAGCCTTAGGCCATAGGCTCTGGACAAACTCGTCCACCTTTTGAGTTTCTCTTATCTCGGCCATTAGAGCACTCTCTAATACCGTGAAACTCATGTTATGCATAATGCGTGACAACGCATAAGCAACTTTATTATCTTTTCCTCTTCGGTACCGAATCGTCAAATTAAACTCATGCATGAGTTCTGCCCACCTAGCTTGGCGGCCTCTCAAGTCAGGTTGTTTATAAAAATGTTTCAGAGTATGATGATCAACATCCACATAAAACTCTGATCCATACAAATAATGTCTCCATGTTTTCAAAGCATGGATAACAACACACAACTCCAATTCATGAGTTGGCCAATTCCTTTGAGAGGGAGAAAGCTTCTTGCTTTCAAAGGCTACTGGCCTTCCCTCTTGGAGGAGAACTGCTCCTACCGCAATGCCACTTGCATCGGTTTCCAAGAACAACGGTTTCTGGGGATCAACTATTTTTAACACCGGTCTTGTGACCACAGCTTGTTTTATGGTGTTAAAACTTTCTTGTTGATTTTGTCCCCATATAAAAGGTACTTTATCTGAGGTCAGATCAGTCAATGGCGATACTATTTCGGAATATCCTTTGATATGCCTTCGATAAAATTGGACAAATCCCAAGAATGATCGCAAAGCGGTCAGACTCTGAGGGACTGGCCAAGTCCGTATCGCAGCCAGTTTCTTTGGATCCATTTCTACCCCCTCTGGAGTAATTATGAATCCTAAATATTCAAGTCTAACCATACACAGTATAGTTTTCTTCTTTTTTACATAAAGACTGGCTTTCCTCAAAGTACTAGACACTATTCTTAAGTGTTCGCGATGCTCAGTAATACTTTTACTGAATACCATAATATCGTCAATAAAATGTACTACAAACTTTTCGATATATGGACGTAGTAAATCGTTCATAAGCATGACGAATGTTGCTGGAGCATTGGTAAGTCCGAAGGGCATTACCAAAAACTCATAATGACCAAACTTGCTTCTAAAAGCGGTTTTATGCACATCCTCGGCTCTAATCCGGATCTGATGGTAGCCACACTTAAGATCTATCTTACTGAAAATTACGGCTCCATGTAATGCATCTAGCAAATCATCGATCCGAGCCATCGGATACCTGTGCTTAATAGTGATATTATTCAATGCTCTGTAATCTATACAGAGACGAAAAGTATTATCTTTCTTCCTCTTTAATATCACTGGCGAAGCAAAAGGTGAAAAACTGGGTTGAATCTGCCCCAGCTTGAGGTATTCTTCCAGTTGTCTTCGCATCTCAGCTTCTTCTGTAAAGCTTAATCTATAGGGAGGTCTATTTACAGGTTCTGCCCCCGGGATAAGCTTAATTTTATGTTGAACATTTTGCTCTGGAGGTAACCCATAAGGTAACTCATCCCTAAAACAATCAGAGAACTTCTCCGATATCTCTTTAGCCAACTCAGCCATTTCCCCATCTTGGGTAGCCTCAGTGCTAGTCGACGCATCATCAATCGACTCTACCGATGCTATATACAGACACAGAAACTCTTTGGGAGTCTTCCGAATTTCCATGGCTGAAATCAATGGTCCTCGAGGTAAATCCTTTTCACCTCGGTAAACATATTCTACCCCGTTCATCTTGAACTAGTAAATATGCTTTTTCGAATCAATGGCTGGATTTTTCCAAAAATGCCATGCCATACCTAGGGCTATATCTGCGTGAGCAAGCGTGGTCAACTCAAAGTCAAGCTTCTCAACATAGTCCTGAATTCGAAGTTCCAACTGGGTAACCCTCTGGTCCCATACTTCAGTTGAACTTCCGTCCGCCATCCTGACCGTATAAGCATAGTCAGACGGACTAATTTTCAACTTGAGCCTCTTAATAAGCTTCGAGTTAATTACATTGTGCATTGACGCTGAGTCAAACAACACAATCACATCATGATTGGCTACTTGCCCTTTCATTTTAATCAACTCGGGCTTATCGAAAACCGTATACCCCGTTGCTGCGGGCTTTGAAAGGATGTTATTAGGTGCACCGCTTACTAACTTAGTAACATACACACTTAACAACACAGGTACTAACCTCTGAGAAGGTCCCGCCAATTGCATCTGCATATGTTCCACATTGGGACTCTCGTGCATTTCTGTGTCGCATTCAGATATTATCATATTGGCCGTGCGACGGTCTTTGTTCAGTGGACAAGCTTTCCACTGATGTCGCTGAAGGCAGCCGAAGCACAATCCTTCTTTTCTAGCTTTCTCTTTTTGCTCAGGGGTCAACGAGGACTTTGACCAAGCCCAGGCTGCCATTGAAGTTACTTTTCTTTTCACTCCAACGGTGGTACTTGTCTTTGTTGGTCCCTCAACCGGCTTCACCTGCTTGGTTTGGCCACTCGGCTGCGAGACACTTGTCTTTGAAGTCCATTTCCTGTGAAATCCCCCTTTTCTCGGGTACTCATGCTGAGTCCCTGCCTGCACAAACCCACTAGGTCTGCCTCTAGCATCTTCATAGTTCAGGGCTACTGCAATAGATTCATCTAATGTAGTCGCATATTTAGCCCGAACTTCCATTTTAATCTTGTCGTTCAGTCCATAGATATAGTCTTTCAACTGAACCGACATAGGGAGAGGGTCTGTTATCCTCATAACACATTCTCTGAACTTATTAGTGTACTCTGCCACCGACAAATTCCTCTGGCGAAGGTTTCTATAAGCATCCCAAGCTCGGGACTCTTCGTCAGGTGGAAGAAAGTGTTTCTTAAATTCAGCCTTAAACCCTTCCCAGGTGGTAGGGGCAACTTGATCTTTCAGTTGCTTTATCCACCACCTATCCGTTGCCTCAATAAACAGGTGAGTGGTCTCGCAGATTTTCTTTAGATCAGATCTGATCTCACAAATGGCGAAGGCTTCTTCCCACTTGTGTAACCAAACCTCGATCACATCAGAACTGCGCTCGGTCATCCGACCAGCGTACTTCTCCGGTCTATAGTTGGCAATATTAGGTACCTTGACCTTCGCACGTTCTGATGAGTGTATACTGGGCTCTGGCTTTGCTGGAGCTCTGCCCTTTTCATTTCTAGATGGTCTAGCCGACAAGGCTTGCACCATCTCCCTAATTTCATTTTGAACAGCGTTCACTTGAAGCTGCTGGTTCATGATCTGCTGTAAAGCATCTTCTAATACAGAAATCCTACCCACTAGAGTAGGCGTTGTGTGATGGGACACTTCTTGCGTAGATCGCGCTCTAGATTCACCAGGATTTACCCTGGAATCTTGTCCTTCTGCCTCCATTGTTTCAAAAGGGAAAATAGTAATTTATATGGTTTTTTTTTTCCACTTCAAATTCCCCTTTGCTGTATAGGAATAATAGACTGCAAACTGAAAATTAAAAATTTGTATAGAAGAAATAAAATGCTCCCTGGAGTCTTCACGTAGCGCAGATATCCCGCTTTCCTTCAAAGCAGTCGTCTGCTCCTCAATGTAGATGTTGCTGCGCTGACAATTCCTTCCCAAATCTATATGTGGACTGTCGGGATTATTCCTGTGCCACTGAAGTCAAGCTTTTCTGCATAGCTTGATGCTACATCATCCATGAACGGTGGGTGCTTAAGCATATGTCGTGTTTAGGCCTTGCGTGTAGCGCTATTTGCATCTAGTCCGACTTTCTTAATTCTGACATCGCCTCACCAAGCTTTGGGCTCCCAATTCTGTCATGGGTGACTTCATTCAATAGTATGGGATTCTTCCTTCACCAGGGACACACAGCAGTCCCGTGCCTTGTCTCAGCACGCCCTTTCACCATTGGAGTCGAATAGGATACTCGGCGATATCACGCAAGTCCTGTGGTGGTAAAACTTCACAAATTGTGAATTGCCAATCTCTTCGATGAACGTTCCCTTTCCATCAGCGGCTCTTTTAATTCCAAGCTATTTGCGTAGGCCAGCGCTGATCAGACCACTCCGTTAAGCCCACGAACAGTCACGCATCCCGTGCCTGCGCTCTGGTCTTTCGATGGCCGTCCGTGCCACCCTGCGCTTCAAGTCTGCAACTGTACCCGCTCTTGCTCTCCTATAGCGAATCCATCAACGGCTCAGCCTCACGAATAGAGCCACCTAACACACACGTCGTTCGCCTTCTTGATACGTGACTCGTATGAGTCCCCTCGTCCGGCCTGAAGCTCTGATACCAAATGAAACGAACACTAACTAATCTCTCAGCGTTTCTGTCGATTTACGGATACAATTCACAGGCGTTAGCATCGCATTTTTTTCCCACCTAGCCATTCTTGTGAATCACATGTACACAAAGATACGTAACTTTTATTCCATCATGCCTATCCACAAGCCCTCAGTTCCCTAGATGGTTCCTTCTGCCACATGTCATCATTCTAGACCTCTAACTTGGTACACCATTTACCCCTCTCTTGGGGCACAATTAAAACATTTGCCCCTTGGCATTATTACACATTTAGGTGCACCTAGGCCTTAGCACTCAGAACCACCTAGTCGATGCCAATACACCCTCACCTAGGACCTTGGCAGTTACTTCCCTTGACCATTTTATTTACGCACATAAAATATTACAAAAGTCGGTCATCTAAGGGAAAATGCCCACCGATCTTTCCAAGGTCATGCTATCTCGGCTAGAGTATAACAATCATAGTCAATTATTTGACCATTAAAGGAACTCTTTGATAATAATTAACACAAATGGAAAACTCTTTAATTATGATCAAATAAATGGTCAACTCAATACTTTGACTTAAGATATTTACAGCTTGGTGACAATTGCACAAATAAAGGAGGCATCTAACAGTGTGGCTGTAAAGTGTGGCATCCACTGATTCACCTACATCGTACATGGTAAGCTTCAGCCTTGGCTCCATGGAAGTGGTTGTAGGCTTCCAATCTTGCATGTTGAATCTATCCAAGAGCTTTTGCACATACTTGGATTGAGACATAATGATGCCACGCTTGTCTTGTATGAATTGGATCCCCAAATAGAAATTTAACACGCCCAAATCTATCATGTCAAATTCAGCCTTGAAATCTGCAATTATTTCCTCATTTGACGCTGTGAGCAGCATGTCATCTACATAAAGAATGATGACTAAAATATCCCCCCCATCCTTCTTGATGTAGAGGTGCTCTCAGTTGGACTATTATGCAGCTTCTTGCTGGCTAGGAAGGCATCAATCTTGGCATACCATGAACGTGGGGCTTGTTTCAGCCCATATAAAGCTTTATTCAACTTGTAAACTTGATGTGCTTTACCTGAAAGCTCAAAGCCAGGAGGTTGTTTGACATAACCTCTTCCTACAAGTCCCCATTAAGAAAATCTATTTTTATGTCCAACTGATGAACATTCCAAACAAAAGTTGCAGCCATTGCAATAACTGATCTGATACTTGTTATCCGGGATGTAGAAGCAAAAGTCTCCTCATAATCTATGCCCTTTTTCTGAGCATATCCTTTGGCAACAAGCCATGCCTTGTACCGATCAATGGACCTATCTGGCTTCCTTTTCACTTTGAAAACCCATTTGGTACCGATGGCATGTTTTCCTGGTGGCAAATCCACAACATCCCAAGTCTGAGTTTTCTCAATGGATTGCAATCCATTGTGCATGGCATTCATCAAGTGCACATTATTCTTGGCTTCTTCGAAAGTATCAGGTTCTAGAAGAGTACCTGCAGAAGTTGATTCAACGGAAAGAGCCCCCCCTTCGTGCCTTGCTGCACTACGAGTCCTGCTAGGCAAAGGTGCCTCAAGTCTACTCTCTCTGAGAGTTTGTAGCAGCCAGTTTGAAACTGTTTTTGCTGCATGTATCTCGTGAATCTCTTGCCTAACAACATCATCCACTGCCTGTGGAGGAACAAAATCAGCAGGTGGCTGGATCAGGGTATGTGGAACAAGAGGAGGCTGCTGTAAATGCTGATTTTCAGCATGAGTATCAGTTGGGGAACCAAAGACAATGGGAAGTAACCCCTCAAAAACATCATGTGAAGAAGCTGGAATAGTGAATTCAGCATGTTTATGGCTTGAATTCAGCATGTGTATGGGCTGAATTCTTTGAAAAGATTACATCTCTACTCACAAAAATCTTGCGTGTGGCAGGATTGTAGAGATGATAGCCTTTGCTCTTTGCACTATACCCAACAAAAATACACTTCAGTGCTTTATCTGACAACTTATGTCGAAACTCCACAGGCACGTGGGCATATGCAACACATCCAAATACACGAAAATGATCCACTGAAGGCTTTCTCCCATGCCAAGCCTCGTAGGGAGTGATTGTCTTCAAAGCCTTTGTGGGATCCCGATTCAAAACATAATTGGCACACATGAGCCCTTCGAGCCAGAATCTGTGAGGCAACTTCTTGCTAGTGAGCATGCATCTATCCATCTCCATGAGAGTTCTATTTTTCCGCTCAGTTTTGGCATTTTGCTGAGGGGTAAGCCTCACTGTAAGCTGATGTGTGATGCCTTTCTCCTTCAAAAATGCCTCAAATTCATGAGACATATACTCCCCCCCTTTGTTAGTGCGAAGTGTTTGCACCTTGAGTCCTGTCTCATTTTCAACCTTGGTATCAAAATACCATGTGTTTAGTGTCTCATTGACACTGAAAGTGCATGCATCCTTCGAAGGGACATAGCTGCAAGTCAGGAAAGCATAAGAGTCATCCTCAAGAGTGGCTGTAGTATGTGGACCAGCCACTGGAAAATCTGAAATGCAAGACAAAAAGGCATAATCCTCTTCCACAAAGTTGGCTGTAACATTAGCTCCTTCATGTGCATGAGGGGCTGATGCATCTGAGACAGCCATACCCGAATCCTTTTTCTTTTCCTTTGCTATTCTCTTCTTGCATTCACCAATGTAGTGACCTGGCTTCTTGCAGTAGTGACAAATACCCTGCTTCTTTGGCTTCTCTGCATCACCTTTAGCCTTGTGAGAGGGCTGTCAGTTGATGCTGATGTGTAGGCTGATTTGCTTTTTCCCTTTGAGCCTGAATTTTGAAAGCATGGCATGCTCACCAGCCCGTGCGGCCATGTTCTTCCTGGTTTGCTCCTCCTACAACAAGAGTCCTATCAACTTGTGAAAAGAGAGAGGATTGCCACCCCTCGTTAACGACAAATTCAGCGAGGTATGAAAACCAAGATACGACTCAAGAAGAGAATTCAGAGTGGTGACAATCATCTTTGAATCAGGAATGATCTCATCTATATTCAGCAATTGCTGCGAGCTTCCCTTCCTCCCCCGCCGTACCTCTACCTCCCCCTCCGCCCCGTTACTCCTTCCGCTCACCCCCGCCCCCGCTACCCCCTCCGCTCACCCCCGCCCCGCTATCCCGCCCCGCTACCCCCTCCGTTCACCCCCGCTATCCCGCCCCACTATCCCGCCCCGCTACCCCGCCCCGCTACCCCGCTATCCCGCCCCGCTATCCCGCCCCGCTACCCCCGCTATCCCGCCCCGCTACCGCCCTACTGCCCTAGCCCGCTACCGCCCCATCCCGCCCCGCTACCCCCGTCCCGCTACCGCCCCACCCCAGCCCGCCACCCCCTCGCTCCACTCCGCTCACCCCCGCCGCCAGCCCGTCCACTCACCCCTCGCCTCCCGCCCCGCCCCCTTTTTTTTTTTTTACCTCCGCCTTCCCCTCCCGCCCTCACCCCCGCCCCCCTCCCGTTCACTCGCCCCACCCCGCCCCCTCCGCCTCTCCATTCCCCCCCACCCCCCGTCCGCCACCTAGTGCGCCACCTCCGTTCCCGCCACACCCAAGCTCCACCCTCCTGCTTCTACCCCCCCCCGTTTTTGGGTGACAGCCTCTTCCTCATCGGAAGCCTCGCAGTTTGTCTTGGCGGTATGGCGGCTCCCTGCCCGGAACCGGAGGCCCAGACGGTCCCTTCCTCTCCAGATGCCTACCGCGTCATCCTGACTGAGCAGCAGTCATCTCGGGTTCAGGAGGTGGCCAATGACTTTGCTCTTACGTCAGTCTACGGCAGAGTCATTGGACATTCCCCCTCCAGATCAGCCATCAGGGACTGGCTCCAGTCCACTCTCATGTTAGAGGACGGCCATATTGTGGAGGTGGCCCTTATGGGAAGGGGCATCTTCTGGCTCAAACTCTCCAGTGCGAAAGCTGCGAGCAACCTGATTGCTGGCTCCCCCACGTCAGTGGACGGAAAGATTATCATGATAGTCCCGTGGTACCGTGGATTCAGCGCAGCAGATTTTGATGCCCGATTCCGTATACCTCGCCATCCAGTGACGCTGGTTTTTCCTGGTCTTGCTGCTGAGCTGCGGCCGATTGTTAGGGACCTTGGTTCCCACTTCGGCTGGGTTATGCACGATACCTTCGCCGATGCGGTGACTACGGCAGGAGCCCCCCGAGTCCGTGTGGCTGTGGCGGATCCTGCGACTCTCCCGACAGTGATCGAGATCGTGACAGGTGCCGGCAGCATCACCCAGAGCATGGTAGTCACCGGACAGCCAGGACAGTGTCTGAGGTGTCACGGCTTTGGACACCTGGCGGCTGCCTGCCCACGTTTCGCCAACTCTTCTCGGTCCTCCCCGCCTCCCCCGGCTCCGCCCCCTCCTCCCCCCTCCGGACAGCCACGCCAGGAGGAGCAGAGGCAGCCGGAGCCCGGACAAGAGCTAGCTGGCGGCTGGACTGAGGTTAGAAGAAAAAAGGGAAAGAACAAGAAGTTTTCAGATAAAGGCAAGGAGGTAGAGGTTACCCCGCCTGTAGCTGCACCCCAGAGACCCGATAGGCAGCCGCCCCAGGGACTTGGGAGAGCATCTTTCTCGACGGTAGCCCGCCCTCCACAGCCTCAGGTCCCCCTCTCTCCCTCTCCCCAGCCTCCCCCCCTCCAGCCCCAGCCCGTCCCCCAACGGCACCCCTTGCCTCCCGACCCGCAGCTTCAGCCCCCGCGTCCTCCTCAGTCTTCTTCCCCTCCTTTTCAGCCCCAGTTCCAGTTGCAGCCCCATCCCTCCCCCCCCCCCGCCTCTTTCAGTTCTCCCGCAAAGCTAGCTGCTCCGTCGGTTCCCCAGCCGAGGGCAGTTCCCGCTCCCCCTCCTTCTTCTCCTCCGCCAGTCGCCCCTGAGGAGTCTGAGCTGCCTATTCCCCAGCCTCCTCCCCCTCCCCCTCCCCCTCCGCTGATAGGACACCCGGAGTCTCCACCACCACCGGTGCAGGCTTCTCCGTCCGCTAGCCCCTCAATGGCAGACTCTGATGGGCCTCAGCCTCAGGAGAGAGAGCTCCCCCGCGACTTTTACAGATCTGGCCCCTGGGACTACTTGGATGTGGCCGACCTCGAGACCTTCCCTGCTTGCCTCGACATCAGTATCTTCCTGCTCCGCAAAGGGGCGGATGGGAAGATAGCCGCCTTGGCTCCTAGGGATGGCCCTAGCTTTACTTTCACGTTCCTCAGTGACGGCATCGAGACCTGGACAGACGACTCGGTTTGGGAGGCTCTCAGGGAGCAGACACATGCTCAGATTTGTTCCTGGATAGGTCCGTCCGGTGGGCAGCTTCTCGAGACTCAGTGGTCCGAGGGTGACGTGCGCCTGCGGTGGTGTTGCGCCGCCAAACGATTCAGACTGATTGTGATCCTCAGGCCCCCCCTGTCTTGGCCCCTCCCCCAAGATGTCAGAGCCTGGACGCCTCAGAAACTCCGTGCCTTCTACGGGATGTCCACCTCAGAGATCTCGAGCTGGCTCGAGAAAGCCTTCGTTCATGGTACCAAAGGCCTCTCGCCTTTGCTGAAGGTGTTGAAGGACGGGCAGGACGACCCCGCTTCCCCCTCCAAACCTTCCCATAAGCGCCAGCGCCTCTCCTCCGAAATGTCAGCTTCTTCTTCGACCTCGACCGCGAGCAGACAGTTGTTCGCTGCCTCCCAGTCCTCACCATGAGCCTACACCTCGTATCCTGGAATGTGAACGGGTTTCACTCTTCTGGCACCCGTGGTCCCAGGAAGCTCATTTTGAGACAGGAACTTCAGCCAGCAGTGATAGGATGTGTGGATGTACTTCTGCTACAGGAACACAAGCTTTCGGGGGCTCACTCCCGTAGATGTGGGAAGATCCTCACTGGTCGCTCTCACACTTATTGGGAGCCCTCGATCGGCGCACTGGGGAGGAGTGGTGGTGTCTGTACCTCCGTGGGAGAGCAGCTAGCCCAGGGAGTTTTCGATCATGGCACGTTGATTCCAGGTCGTGCCCTTTGGGTAGGCCTGGAATTAGAGGGTTCCAGAGTTGGAATCCTCAACATTTATGCCCCCACAGATCTCCGTTGTAGAGCCACCTTCTGGAGGACACTTACAGGGATTCTCCTAGACATGGATTCCTGGATTGTTGGAGGTGACTTCAACAATTTGGAGACCTTGGAGGACCAGCAGGGCAGAGGACCGGAGTTTACAGGTATGGCTCAGGCAGAGCAGTCCGCTTGGGACTCTTTTATCTTTGCGACAGGAGGAAGGGACTGTTGGCGAGACCCGTCCTTCCGGCGTTGGCACGGGAGCTTGGACTTCTCGTGGGGTTTCCGCAGGGAAGGAGGCAGACTCCTGGAGAGGCTGGATAGATTCTATGTTAGTGATTGGGCCATCAGCAGAGGCGGTCAGGCCGGTATAGTTCCAGGGACGACACTCTCCGACCATGCGCCGGTGCTCTTATCATTAGATTCGACAGCTCAGACCTTTCCCCCCCGCTCTTGCCGGATTCCCGATTCCATTTTCTCGAGGGAGGACGTGCGCCGCAGTATTTGTGATCTTTGGGACAGAGACTGGGGCGAGTGCGAGGACTTGGTTGATTCGGTGGCGCAGGCGTTGCAGGAGTCCAGCCAGATCTGCCAGCTCGCAGCCCTACAGGTTCGACAGGAGTGGTGGGGTAGAAAGAGAGCCCTTCGGAGAGACCTCGCCTCCATTCAGCGGCTCCAGCAGGCATCCCCGGGCTCAGAGGAGCTTCGGATCTAGGCCCTTCGAGCCAGAGCCCTTCTTGAGGAGACACTCCAGCGTCGCTCAAAGTTTTCCTATCACGCCTCTCTCTCCTTCTGGGCTCGGAAGGGGGACCGGATGTGCAGGGAGTTCTTCAGGACACATGGCCAGAGAGCTGCAGGTGATCAGCTTCGGAGTCTCAGGATAGCGTCGGGACACATTGTCACGGATCCGGGAGAGGTCTTGGGATTGGCCACCGACTTCTACAGGACCCTTTTTCAGCAGGAGCCACTTGCTCCTCGCACTCGTCGTGCCCGCGAGGAGGTGTGGAGACACACTCCTTCCTTGGTCCAGCCTAGCATGCAGGCGACGCTGTTGGCACCGTTTACCACGGATGAGATGCTGGAGGCCTTGATGGCCATTGATGGACAGAAATGCCCAGGTGAGGATGGGCTATCCCGGGCATTCTTCACCTCCTTCTGGGACCAGATCCATCAGCCCCTCTTAGCAGCTTTTCAGAGGATTTTCAGCAGCGGTTATATGCCAGAGAGCCTCTCCTCGGGATTGATTTGCCTCATCCCGAAGGGAGGAGATAGACAGGAGATCCGTCAGTGGCGCCCGATCACTCTCCTTACCACTGCCTACAAAATCCTAGCCAAGATGATCAGCGCCAGAGTTCGGCCTCTACTTCCAGACATCATTCACGACACTCAGACAGGCTTTGTTCAGGATCGCAGTATCCTGGACAATGTCTTCATCTTTTCAGAGGCGGCAGAGTGGGCTCAGCACAGCGGATCACACCTTGCCATCCTACTTCTCGACTTTGAGAAGGCCTACGATCGGGTGGACTGGTCCTTTCTGGAGGGGACTCTGGAGCGGCTAGGTTTCCCAGCAGGTTGGATTCAGGGCATTTCAGCTTTGTACAGGACAGCCTCTAGCAGAGTCATCATTGGAGGCAGGATGGAAGAGCGTTTTAGTTTGGAGAGATCAGTGCGTCAGGGCTGCCCCCTTGCCCCTTACCTGTTTCTCTTCTTCGCCGAGGCTATGACTTACTATCTCCGGGCGAGGTCTACAGGGATCAGGGGTGTTCGCCTCTCGCTCCGGGAGGACACGGAGCTCTTGGACTCGGAGTACGCGGATGACACAGCCCTGTATGTCCAGGACGATGAGTTGATGCTGGAGAGGGTGAGGTTGGCCCTGGAGGTCTTCTGTTCGGCTGCTGGTGCGAAAATCAACTGGAACAAATCAGTTGGTTTCCTCACAGACCCCGGGGCGCGTTCTCAGTGGGGGAGGTTTTTGGGTTTCAGGTGGATCCCGCGGGGACAGACAGCTAGATACTTGGGTTTTCAGGTCGGCCTGGACATCACGCCAGCTCAGCAGTTTCTCCCGGTGCTAGATTCCATCCGAGGGAAGCTGGCTTTCTGGAGCACTGCTAAGCTTTCCCTTGCAGGTCGTGCCTTGGTAGTCAACCAAGTCCTCCTTGCCACGGCTTGGTATGTGGCTTTCTGTTGGTGTTTCTCGAGATCCAGTGTGGCACAGCTTAGGAGGCTGGTTCGGAACTTCCTTTGGTCCGGGGAGGATGGCCTCAGAGATACCAGAGCCAGGGTTGCTTGGCAGACAGTTATTCTTCCGCAGGCTGAGGGAGGCCTGGGAGTCATCGATCCAGAGCTGCAGAGTCAGGCCTTGCTAGGCAAGTTAGTCATCCGTGGTTTGACCCCGGGGGGGCAGACGTGGAAGATGCTACTTCAGCAGGGGGTCGGTTCTTGTGTCCCACGACGAGGTGGAGAGTGGCTCCCGTCCCTCAGGTGGATCTTGACTTCCGTCCCACTTACTCAGTCCCGTTCCCCACTCGTTCGTAGCCTCCTCATGGTTTGGAGGCGGCTCCGCCTCAGTCTTATTTAGTCCCCTCCTTGCTGTCAGGAGGAGATTGATCGCCAGCCGCTTATCTGGAACGATCAGGTCAGAGATGCCGAGGGCCTTCAGTTGGGGGAGAGATCACACATCAGGTGGGATGGTTGGATGAGGGGGCCAGCCCGGTCCCTTCGAGTTTGGAGGGACATGTACAGATATTTGGAGACGGCTGATCTCGCAGACGCCGCTGGAGGTGTAGCTAGGCTTGATCACGTGGGGCGCGTTCTGTTGGTGCAGCACCGCACCTGGTCTACATCACTTATTCGAGGCATGCCAGCAGGACCCCACTTTCCTTATCACGCAGGGTACATGGGGGCTGCTCGAGGGTATCCCGCAGCACCTAGCAGAGGCGGATACAGGAGTTCAGGAGAGGCAGCCAGTCTGGGAGATTATCAGCAGCATAGCAGGGTGGCACATTTGGACCTCGCGTTGCGCGCAGATCCTCGGTGGCACCTCCTTATCGACTGCCCAGGTCATGACTGATATTTGGTGCGAGATTATTCATACCCTCAGAGGCCAGTGGGACCAGATTCAGGGAGATTCCCGGTCCGGTCAAGAGAAGCGGAGACGCTTCCTTCGGGCTTGGAACACTCAGGGCCTCTTCTTCGAGCAGACCTCGCAGGGCCTTCGGTGGTGCTACTCACCACCCCGATGGCTGTTCATTCACACTCGCCTTATCCCGAAGTGAGAGAGTGATTTATTGTGTTACCTTTTAGGGCTGTGTCCGATTTGTGAACGCAGCCCGTCAGCTACAAGCTGACCTTTTGTATCTTGTTCTCGAAGTAATATAATTAGCGCTGTTTTTTCGGCAAAAAATATTCAGTAATTGCTCCCTCAAATCCTGAAGCTTGGTGAGGTGATCATTCATTGAGTCACCCTCATCCATATGTGTGTGAGATATCTCTCTTCAGGAAAGAGACCCTAGCATCATTTCTGGCTGCAAACATACTCTCCAAAATATCCCAAGCTGCCCTTGAGGTCTTGCATGACCGGATGTGCGGAATAATAAACCTTTTGATAGAAAGGGAGATAGTTGAAAGAGCTTGTGCATCACGTGAATCCCACCTTTTCTGTTCCTGTGCGGGAGGCACCAAAGCAGCAGCTGCTGCACCTAACACTTGTCTTGCACCTTGTGCTTGACCTCTTCCCCTTCCTCCACCGTTTGAGGAGGAGTGACAGGTGTAACCACAGGCTCTGGTCGTGTTTCATCTCCGTTGACATAATCCCATAGGTGTTTGCTACTAAGATATTACGAACCCTAAAACTCCATTAAGGAGTAGTTGGTGCCATCCAACTTATCCTCTTGTGTGAGGACACCAAAAACCTCATTGGGGGTTGTTCTGAGCCATATTTGCCAGATAAAACAAAGAATGCAGCAAATCTGACAAGTGAAATCCCTTCCCGAGATCAAAGATGCACAATCGAAGTCTGCAAAAAATCTACCCAAAATGAGAGCTTGCTGTCACAGCTTATCAAAGGCTTAAAATGCACCAGAATGCTCTGCAAATGCCCAAAATCTGCAAAATCTCTATAAAAAATGTCAAATGTCTGCAATGTGACTCAATCTGAGTCCAAAATTGCTTGCAAAACTCCCAAATTGTTTGTCCAATGCCAAATTACATCCAAAATGCAAAAGCCCCAAATTCTTGCAAGAAAATGCAACTGAAAGAGGGCAAATTGTGTAAAAGCCCCAAATGTTGCCGAAACTACACTTTACCTGCAAAAGCCCCAAATTTGTATGCAATATTGAAATGCAAGACCAAAAGCCCCAATTTCTAGACAAATTTGCAATCTGCTTGCAATGCCTGTCCAAGAATGCACAAAAGCCCAAAAATTGCAATGTGCCTGCAAAGGACTCAGAAGCCCCAATTTCTATGCAAAAAGAAACATCTGCAAAGAAAAGCACCTACAAAATGATCGTGCAAAGAAAACTTGTACGGAAGATGTGCAGATGCACAAGCAGATCACGAAGCAAGTCTTGCATTGTACGGCAGTGCAGTGCTGACAACCGTACGGTTGTACGTCGCAAAGTGCATGTATGTTGTATGGACATTAGGTCCAGATGGCAGCGCACTTGCAGGCTTTGTTGTATGGAACGTGCGGTGCAGGTGTATGTGCAAAGTATCAGAACCTGTGCGGACAGCTCTGACTGCACGGCACATGTACGACGGAGCTGTGTACGGACCTACAAAATGGTACAACACCTGCAAAGCTGGTATGAAAAGCAGGTATGTCGTTGCGAGGCTGTACGGGCTGCTGATGCGCAGATTGTACCGCAGGTACGGACGACTGATGCGTAGATTGTACGGCTGTATGGACGGAGCAGTAGGGTACGACACACAGCGTGAAGGAGTTGTACGGCGGGCTGCAGGGCACTGGAGGATGAGAAGGTCCCGAAAGCTTCTCTGATACCAAATGTGAGAAATGCAGAAAATAGATGGAAGCAAGAGAGATGGAGAGCAAAACGTAGAGTGTGCAATAGAGAAGATAGATAGATATAAGAGTGGAGGTGGTTTTGTCTAAGTGACAAAACCACACTAACCGACTAACAATGGTTAGGGGAAAAAACCTCTAGTGAGGGAAAAGTGCCCCTAACTCACTTATGGATTACATTGGTCATTGCCTAGAATATGTCAATAATTCTAACAGTGGTTGCTTCCAAGTATTCCTCTTCAAACATGAAAGAGGACCACATCATTTACGCAGACGAATAAGAGGACGTAGCCCACAAACTGGACTTCCCCTCCACTATGGACTCTCATCCATTCTTCCAATTCATCAATGAACAATCCGAATAGGGTTGGTGATAGAGGGCAACCTTGCTTGACTTCTATGTCAATGCTCATGATTACCTTCCCTTGGTTGTAGGTGCCATCAACTAGTGGTTGTGCTAGTTCAGCTAGCACCTTCTCATTTCATATAGTCTAAGATGGCTTCTTTGAGTGGTATGGAGGACTTGCATCTTTTCTCGCGTTCCTCACAGTTTTTTGCTTGGTGTTGTGTCAAATGCCTCCCTGAAGTCCACAGAACAGCAGTACATGGCTTTCTTGGTATTCTTAATCCCCTCTGTTGCATCCAAATGGTCCACTGTTGAATGTTTGGGCTAGGATGGTGCCCTTACTTCTTGTTCCTCTACCCAAAGTTGCTGATTTCCTGTGGTACAGTCTAGCCAGCAAACTAGTCACCATGATGGTTCTGTAGTTTGTTGCTCTCTTGCTGTCCCCTCCCTTGTGGATTGACACTATTCTTTTGACTTGCCACACTTTGGGGAACCACTCTTTCAGTGCTTTATTTATTAGAATAGTGAGCCCCTCCTTTGTTTTGTCGCCTCCCCATGTCATCATCTCTGCAACTAAGCCGAAAGAGAAAGAAAGAAAGAAAGAAAGAAAGTTTATTAAAGTCTGCTAAAGAGACGGAAAGAAAATCTGATACAATGAGAAAAAGGGTGGAGCTACTAAGCGAGCATCCTAACCCATGCTAGAGAAAAAAACTGTGTAGACATAGTCAATGGTATCATTTTACATGTCATGTCACCATAGTCCTATACAGCCATCAGGGGCAACATCATCCCCATGGAGAGAGAGAGAGAGAGAGAGAGAGAGAGAGAGAGAGAGAGCACTGGAGGTAGGAAGTTGTACAATAGATAAGGAGTGTCACATCAAAATGAACCTACACAATTACAGAAATAGGACTTATATAGTCTATCATGACAAGAGAAATCACTAATCCATGATTGGTAGACATTAAAACATTATTATATATTATATGCCAATAGTGTAACATGTATTTGTATTTACGATGGACACCGACAAACAGGGTGCCCTAACGGGGTGGCCCCCCCGTGCGAATAGACCCTTAAAATCCTTAAACAGTGGGGAAAAGAGACCCCCCCCCCCCCCGGCGCGGTTCTCCCGAACGGAAAGTCGGATCAGAACAAGATTTTAAGGGGGTGATCCACCCACCAAGCACCCCCTATAACGGTATCTAGAGCTCCAATCCACTCATAGTCCAAACGGAGCGCACCAGTTTACAACAGAAATACATGAAGAAAAGCCTAAAAGAGAAGCAAGAAGAGGTCATTTGACGTGGTTTTTGGACACAAGGAAAGTGGGAGTCGGATAAGTACCACCAACTCTACAACATTTGACTTTTGCTGTAAAATAAACCCTTTTTCTGAAATTACAGCAAGTCAATTTCTCTCTTGTATTACGAAAAGGAAAGAAATGGAAGGAGAAGGGATATTTAATAATGAACTTGTCCTTTTTCCTCCACTACCAGAAGGAGATAGGGAGAGAACACCATCACCTCCTCCTGAAGAGAATAATGTAGATGAGAGTTACACACATATTGAGTATGATAACCCACGTATAGAATTACCTTCATCTCTCCTTCAAGAATCTCTTGATAGGGAGTTTTCCTTCAGAAATGAAGGGAGAAACGAGTCCATCCAAGATCAAGGCGTTGAGTTTACGCCTTTAACTCAAAATCCCGCACACATGGATTATAATCCAAGTGCAAGAGGGAGAGAAAGAAAGAAAGAAATAAATTTTATTAGAGTCTTCGGAAGACCAATGGGTTTATGAGACTGAAAGAAAACCTGATACAAATCACAATAAGGGTGGAGCTACTGAAACGAGCATCATCACCCGTGCTAAATCCTAAGTCTGATCATACATAATCAAATACATTTGGATCTAACAATGAAAAGAAAACCTGGTGCCCGTCAAGGGGTGCCGTGCGTCTTGGTCTCCTGGACGAGGCTCGACGCAAGACCAGAGCCACCGTGACTCTTGTGGGACGTATCCCGGGTCTAAACAATGACGGGAGGTTCCCTAGAGTGATCTGTGTGTCCCCTCGATGTCTCGTGTGTCGTGCTGCGATCGTTGGGTCGGGGTCTCTGTCACGTCTGCGGCTAGAGACTGGACGATCAATGTCACTCGATGGGAAGAACTCTGTGATCCTGCTCTGAGAGGTGTCTGATGATGTGGCCAAGCCCCGTCGCCTGAGTAAGTACTCTCTGTGTCGGACTCCCTCGTGAATGAAGGCCGCGATGCATTTCGGATCTGGGTAGGCGAGGAATCTGGAAAGGAGCCTGGAGCCGTCTCTGAAGAGGGAGTGATAGCGACCTTGGATCTCGTAGTACAGTGGGCACTTGAAAATAAAATGCTCCTCCGACTCAACCTCCTGACAGTCGCACAATATGCATAAGCGATGCTCCCTAGGAATCCCCTCTGCTCTGCCGCTCTCTATGCAGAGGCGGTGTGATGATACCCGAAACTGTCCGATGGAGATCCGTAGTGAGTGAGGCATATGAAGCTCAGTGTACCCCGGTGGTATGATGAATCCCTCCTCCGAAATGCGAAGGCAGTAATCTGGTTTCTCAGCTTAGCCATATGATTGAACAATCCATTATGACAAAATTTGGGACTAAGAGAGTGCTGAATTTTGGGGATGAAGATTTAGGTACCCCTTCGAAGAGAGCCAAATTTCAACCTTGAGAGAGAATAGTTCCCAAAATATGATGGAGCAAGAGAGGCAGATAAAATCCTCAATATGATTCGCCATTTTGAGCTATAGTTTGCCTATCAAGATAAGACCGACCACGAGAAGCTTGCTCTTGCCACACTACATCTTCAGAAGGATGCTTCGATGTGGTGGTCCTTATCACAAACAGGAAAAGAGCCTATTGGTATGAGGTTGAAATGTTCAACCCAACCACCTTGAAAGACCTCACTAAATTGGTTGAGATTGCTGAGAGGAAATTGAATTCTTACAAATCTTTCAACAAAGGAAAAGAGAAAGCTATTGTACAAAATGTTAACAGCCAATCACGTCATGGATGGATACCATTTCCTTCCATGACTGATGATGAAAAAGAAAAGCTAATTAAGGAGGGTAATTGTTTCGGACGTAAGAAACATAAGCCGGGGCATCCATGGCATAAATGTCCTACTCTATTAGCCAAAATTGCCAAAACCAATTCTGTAAAAGGGAAAGGCAAGCAGGAGGGTGAGGCTTCTACCTCCTCATCCCAGGACTCTACGGTGAACAGAGAACCAAGAGTAAATACTATCCATTCAGCCAACACTGGTGTATGGATGTGTGAACTGAATAGAGAGTAGGCATATTCATTGTAGAGTATAGACGGAGAAAAATCCGTGTAGAGCGTCTTATAGGATGAATAGGCTGAAATAGAAGAGTTGGAAAAAGAGATTGAAGGTCTATAGTTTCTATAGACTAAGTAGCTCTCCATCGCAAAATCATTTATAGCCAAGCTCTACCTAGTTCAAAGAAACATTTGGGTGAGAGAATTGTTTTAATACTGACCAGTTTTTTGAGAATATGTTTCAACTTATTGAGTAGGTTACTATAAAGAGATTTTAACCGCTAAGTATTCAGAAGAGGATTCTGAGCATGAAGAGATATTGAAGGGGCACTGCAGTGGTACTTCTGCATTTTGAATATTCAGCATCAAGAGGAACCAGAACTTGAAGATGAGATTTAAGTTCTGATTCAGAAGAGATCGTGTACTACCAAGACAAGATTATTTGCAAATTATGAAGAGGAGATGCAGCTGCAGAAGTAAAAGAGAAGCGTACGCAAGAGAAAGAGACAAGAGAGGATCCAGAACCAGAAGAGGACTTTTGCCCATTCAAGCAAGAGGGAGTGTCATGACAAGAGAAATCACTAATCCGTGATTAGTAGACATGAAAACATTATTATATATTATATGCCAATAGCGTAACATGTATTTGTATTTACGATGGACACCGACCGATTTGTTATGGCGGTAGATCATCTGAGTAGATAGGGCTAGTCGAGCTAGAGCTGCTGCTTCAGACGGCATCAAATTTGGACATGCGATACTTATTTTATTAATAAAAATGTGCACACACATGTCTAGGTCCTAGGGGCAATAGGAAGGGAAGGGTGCATTAAGGTGCATTGAATGGTAGATGCATGGATCATAGGCTCAGGGTAGGTGTAAATGGGAAGATGAAACTTGAGTGATCTCAAGGGACATTAATGAAAGGGTATCACCCTTTCATTGTGAATCTCACGTAGCATTCTCTATTCACCTTGCATTCATCCACCATCTCTCACATACCTTGCATGCAGGTCGAGAATAGAAACAAGTACTGTCACGAGGGTGCTCTTCCCCATTGGAGGGCCAATTGGCATTCAAATTCTGCATGCATTGCACACATTTGCATTCTTGAGAAGGCTGGTTCTTCACATAGTCCTCCTTTTTAGCCCTCTCAACTCCCTTTCCCCCCTAGGGCTATCCCTAACTAGGCCTGTGTCCCCCCTTTATTACAATATTTGGTGCAGTACAATCCTTAGCACTGGCTGCAAAATGCCTAACAGCAAGTGAATCAAAGGATTTGAGTTGCACAAGGGCCGTTGTAGCTAGAGGAGCCTGGAGGTGGCTTGGAACAAATAGGCATGAAAGACCTTAGATGTCAGAGCATACTATATCATGTTTCAAACATCTATTTTTACTGTGATTAGTTGCAAAACAATTGATCTCATTGTAGGACCTTAATGGGTGGACTCTGTTAATGTAAGGCTTAGAGATTTCATTAAAAAGAGGTTACTCCTGGCTTCTATCATTGAGAAGTAATTCCTGCCAGTGTTAGCTTCATGATGTACAATGTAAGATCTAAACTTTGTCCTGATAGAAAAATCAACACACTAGTATCTTGAAGTTCTTATCGTAACCTCTCCTCATGACAACACGTTACTTGATTTTGCAGACACCTGGATAAAACTTTGCAAATAATGTAAATTTTGACTCTTGTCATTTGGTGCATGTAAGATATCTGTGTACAATGCTGCTTTGGAATTTGTGGCGCATGGATCCATTTTTTATAAGACACTAAGATATTTGTTGTGTGTAGGAAATGGTCACAGACAATCCATTTATCATCTCTCCTAGGATAACTTTTGAAGTGAGTGTCCGGCTTCTTGGAGGTCTGATGGCACTTGGGTATACGATAGCAACTATATTAAAGAGGACTAGTCATGTCTTCTCAGATGAGAAAGTATGCATTAAAATTGATAAGTTGGAACAACTACAGAGAAAGTATGTGCAGGTAACTTAATCATTTATTGTACTTTTCTGGTAGCTTGTATGATCTGTGAAGGTATGCTACTTGCTAGTGTGCACATCACAAAGGAGTTGATTTTGCAGGTTCAAGGCAAGGACAGAAGTGTTGTTGCAGAAGCAGCCAAGAATTTAGGTTTAGAGGGATCATACATACCTCACTCGTACATAGAACAAATTCAGTTGGAAAAGCTGATATCAGGATTAATGGTATGCCGCCAGAATTATTTTCACACATCAGAAATAGTGTTGTAATGCCAATTATGGGAATATTCTGTTGGCTACCCAATAGCTCCTCGACAAATATCGCTCTGCATTAGTTAGGAAAAAAATGGAAGAAGAAAGAAGAGGAGTGAAATGGATTTTATGGTTTTTCCTTTTAAAATTTTATGGATTTTATGGTTTTTCCTTTTTAAAATTTTAAAGGCACCTTCTGAAGATTTGAAGTCAAAGCTGAGTATCAACGAGGATCTGGTTTCAAGTCCACGATCGCTAAGTTCTGTGGTAGTGAGCAAGAAGGAGGAAAGCAAGAGTATATACAGCAAGAGGTGATTGAATCAAAATTCTTGTGATGTAGAGGAGAATGAATGTGTACTAGGTCTTCTGTTCTCGTTGGCCTTATGATTGTATACAGGTCATACAAATCATATTTTCCCATTTCTGATCAGACCACCTTATTTCTTTGGCATACTTTGCGTTATCACCTTTAATTTTATTTTTTCATTTTCAGCTATAGCTGGACACGTGATAAAGCCAAAGACATCTCTCTCAGGTATAATTCCCAATCATATGAGCTTTCTGTTTGGGTAAGAAAATATTTGGATGCACTTAATTATCTTTCTATGGAATGCAGATACAATTTCTCTCCCATTTATGAATGTCTAGTTTGGCTAGCAATTCTTAGAGGTACACTGAGCAAAAAGTTTACTTTTGACGCCGTGTGATGTTCTCTGCTTTTCAGCTCTCAAGGTCTCCCTCAGCATGGGCGACAGTTTGTAAAACCACAGCTTTCCTGGATACAGGCAAATGGCAAACATTATGAAGATAGGCTCCTTGATTCACCGGCAACACCAGATGGTGATCAGGTAAATGGTGCAAGCTTCCTTTTGCTTAATTGTCAGCAGTGATGCCATTTTTGCAGCTTGAAAAAAGGAGCTGTGGCTCTGTTCAGAGTAAGCTGAAATGTTGGTTTTTTCCAAAGGGGCATACACGTCTTTTAGATAAATTATCAAGCTTGAATGAGCGATTAGAAGAGATTTTATCGAGGTTGGGAGAGTTGGAGAGTAAACTATCAACTGTCTCCATGGGACGTACACACTCTCTACAAAATTTGTCCACTCAGGGAGGCCCTTCCCTAGCTACTGTTGCATCTACTAGCAATGGATACACAAACGGCTCTACTCTTGGTCTTGGAGCATCAAATACCTCATCAGCTACAGATTCTTTATTTTTGGAGGAGGTACGGCAGCACTGGCTACTTTCTTTGAGTTTCTTCTGAAAATTTATTGTTTACTCGGCTTGGAGTTTGTTAAATGTCAGGAATCTTCTAGAGGTTGCATATTGACTACTTTGGATCATTGATGGCACTTTAAAATCAACTCTAGGTAAGGGTTCTTGGTAGAGGACAGCGCCATTTGACAACACAGCTGGATGTGCTGAGTGGTTTTCTTCGCGACAACTTAACTGAGGCAAAGCAACAGAAAAGAACTGATTTGAGGATGTGGGACAGACTCTTTGAATTGAAAACCACTTATTCCAGAACCTCGCTGGGTTGCTTACTCTTCAGTTTGGGTTTCATCGTTGGTGCCGTAGGTGGAAAAGCATTTAAGAAAAGGTAGAGTAACTATTGATTGTACAGTCAATGATTGTTTTTTTTGTTTACACATCTGATATTGTATGTATACATATATATTCTGAAAACGCTGACAGGTAGGCTGCCTTAAACCTGCCGGGCAGAGTTATTGTCATAGAATGATATATGAAGAGCAGTACTGGTAAGGAGCATATGTCTCGAGTCACTGACTTTGTGATTGTTGTAAAGAGAGAACTTGCCGTTGTAAGATCTTGTGCTTGTCTTGGCTGTCGGCTATTGGCAAGCCCAGAAAGGGAGCACGTAATAATGGAAGATTTTCTCATGAAGGTCTTTGAGCTCAAAGACTCTTTTGAGATTTCATGAATGGAATAATTTTGCGAAGGTCTGGAGTTAAAAGTGTATGCTTGTGGAGATAAACTCATGATTGGCTTGAGAAACCAAATATCATTTTTATGATTTTGTGAATGCAATATAAACTTGTAAAAGCCTAGAGTTCTACCTCTTTGTGAGTGATGTATCGAGATGCTTAATCAATGGAATCTGTGAATGGCTTGTATATAGCACTTTTTGGAAAGCGATCAATGTTTTAGATCTTTCCTTGCTTGTCATACTTAAGATTTGACATCTTTTAGGGTATTCCTTTTCTTCATCTGTGTATATGTTTATAGAATTTGAATAGATAAGGTGCCATATAATTTTTACTCTCTCGCAATGTGAAGGCAACCTGCATGAAATGAGTAGGTCTAGAGAACACCTCCCTTTAAAGGGGAGCTGAAAGAACCCCCAACCTCAACTTGTTTTGGCTTCAAGTAGCTAGTCCTTTCCTTAAATGGACCCTCTTTGAACTGGATTCATGAACCTTGGGAGTGCGTGACAAGCCCTTAGGCGGCCCTCTTATTTTTGTATACTTGATTTCTTGTGGATGAATTACCTAGTTCGTAGCCTTGGTATTCTGTCCCTTCCCCTATCTCCATAGTTCTCACTCAGACAGTTTTGTGTCATGGTTGTTTCTTGCTCTCATTTCTTCATCATTTAGCCGCATACCGCTTAGGGTGGTCTTGATGCTTGAGTGCCTTACAATAGAATTCTAAGGGAAAATATAGCGTTGGTCTTGATTAAACCTTCAGGAATAGATGGCATCAACGTGCTTGTCAAGGGACTTGAAGAAAATGAAGAATCAAATGCTCTATTGAAGTTATCCTCCCACAATGCTGTGGAAGTCTATACATGAAATACAAATTAACCATCGTTTCTGCTCTTAAGTTGTAACCTAGTAGTAAAAAGAGTGAAATTTGCTAGAGGAAAAAGTCATTTTTGGAGACGTTAGCAGTGGGCTTAGAGGGAGTGACCTCGGTCCTCCTTCAAATTTCAATCGATTCTTGAGGTTACAAAGTTGAAGTCTTGGAGGTCAGCCTTGGTGCATCTAGGCAGTAATGTTGATTCTTAAGAACAGAGAGTGAGATTACATAGGTTAAAGTGGTGACAAGGATGTAATCTCCTAATTATCCATACCCTGATCACTCACCTGCACATTACATAGTACACAATGAGTGGCAACTACTGGGTTTAGTTTGGGTATTCTGATAAGTCTAGCTCGAGATATGACCTTAGGGTACCATTAAATATTCTAGACCTAATTGTCCATTAATTATGTGCATGGATAGAGGGGTTATGGGACGAAATTCTAAAAAGGTAATCAAAACTACTTAGTTAAATTATTAAAGTTATTTTCCACTATATATGATAGGAATATTTGATTAATGAATATATCTATATTTTAATTAAGCTGTAAGTATAATTTTATTTTTCAAAAAGCTCCAATTCCTTTTGCTATCTCATTTTGGCATACTTGCTATTAAGATCTTGGATGCTCCCACGTTTTTCAAACTGTTGAAACCCAGGGCAACAATTTCAAGTTCAATTCCTGAGACCTGCTGACCACCAGGCACCTATTCCATTCATCAAACATCTCCAGAGCAAACTGCAATCAGTTTCACAGCCTTTTGCTGCTATTTGGCGCCTGATTTCACTTCAAACCTCCAGGATGTTTGCGTACACACAGTTCTCCTCTTCCGAATCAATTGCAATTTGAAGAAGCTGCTTTTCTGCTGGACGATTGTGCAAATTTTCACAATTCCAGTTTATCTCTTTCCATTTTTTATCTCTTGCTGTCACTAGAATCAGTTTCCCGATGCCACTATTTTAATGGAATGATGAGCCAAATATTTCAGAAACATAGATCTTTTGTGGAAAGATTTTTAAACAAAATCATTGTTTTCACTGTGGATGAAGAGGAAGATAGAATGAATTTTGAAGGTTGTGTTTGATCTCGAGGGAGAATCTGTTATTCATAAACGCTAAGAAGGGTGAGTTTTTCTTATCTGAGAAATGGTTTCTTGGACATATAGTATCTGAAGGAAAAATTAAAATGGATCTGCTAAAGGTAACACTTAAATGGCCAGATTTAAAGAATGTACATGAAGTCAACCCTCTATAGGATTGTGTTCATTTTACAAAAGGTTCATTCATCACTTTGCTCGTAAAGCTTCGCGTTCGCATGATTTGACACGAAAGACTAGGGCTTTTTGGAAAGAGGAAGAGAGGGTAGCTTTTGAAGAGTTGAAGAAGGTCCTTACTTCAGCTCCAATCTTAGTCATGCCAGATTTACAAAAAACCCTTCATAATTCAAGCCGATGCTAGTTGGAGGTTGTATTGAAGCAAATCTCTTGCAGGAAGGTCAAGTAGACGATTGAAATATATTGAGCTTAATTATGATGTGTATGACAAAAGGTACTTGCAGTAATACACACACTTCGAGTTCGGAAGCATTATATTTTGGGATTTAATTTTATTATTTAGACGCCATTAGTATGAGAAAAACACATGAGTCTTGAAGGCTGAGTCTTGACTCCTCTCAGCTCTTGAAGGAGCTTAATGAACTTTGAAGGCCAGGCTCAAGCTTGAGCTTGTGGTTGGTTGTATAGGTGGCTGGCTAGCTTTACGGTGTATGTGCCACTGCTGTACGATTGGTTGTACGGCTTGGAGACGAATGCGTACGGCAGATAGGGTATGGAGTCCGGACGGCCTCGAAATGCATGAAATGTGCAAATGTACAGGCGAAATCACGGACTCTCAACTTTGGCATTTTTTGAGGCAAAAACAAAACATACGAAATATCGTGCCGTACACGTACGATACGAATGTACATAATTCGATTAAAAAGAAGCCGGCCTAGAAACTCACTTCTCTAATAAAAAGAAGCAATAAAAAAACCTTACCACTTTAGCCCATGATTGTAAAAGGTCACCATATGAGTAGACTTTAACTAACTGTTTGAGAGTAGCCATGCAAGTACCTAGGGGAGGTACATGTTGTAATACCACACTTAACCGCCTTAAGTAGCAAGGTATGCACAAACATCCTTTTATATATACTTGCATTGCCACGTGGGATAATGCCTCTGTGCCATGTGGCAGCATGCTCTTGCTTCATATCTTCGCCTCTATTTTGTGCTCATGGCACCAGAACTCTCAATATCATCAACATTGATAATAAGACTTATTCGCATGCAATCATGTGCAAGTACACACTATGGCAAGAAAATTCAACATTAGAGCAGCTTTCAAAGAGATAATTTAAAGAGAGCTAACGACATCAGATCAATTTTCACAAAGGTCATTTAAAGAAGGCTAGTAATAATCCCCTCCATACATAAAAATTCTTTCAATTACCAACATAAAAGCTTATTTTCTTTATCAAGGAATCTTTATGGCCAATTCTCTAAACTGTGCACACTATTTTTTGGGCTCATCTTCAAGTCCTAGAGACATTCCATTCTCAAATGATAATAAGTCAACCAATGCGTCTTAATGAAACACAAATATTTGATCCAACCAATGGTTAAAACTCCACTTTAGCCTAGAACACCTCTCAAGCTCATCAAATTTTATTTAAAAAATGCTAAATCATTTAGGCATTATCCATCTCTCTCCCATGTCTGTATCTTGAGTCTTGAAGAGTTTTCTTCTCAGTTTAAATTTCAGATTTTAATATCTCTCTCTCTCTCTCTCTCTCTCTCTCTCTCTCGCAGATGGGAAGAAAGAAAGGAGAAGAATGGAATTTGTGGAGACACTGAAGCGTTTGGGAAAGGGGAAATTCACTTGTAAATGCAAGTACTTCCCTAAAAAATGGGATGGATGACCTACCCGCATAAGAGCACACTTTCTTGGGCTGACAGGCCTTGGGGTTGGACCCTTTTACCTCCCCCTTGAAAATGTGAAAGACACTTGTAGAAGGTTGCAAGCAAAGGTAGGTAAAAATAAATTTGCAGAAGAGCTTGATGCAGATGTAGCAGATTTGGGAGATGCCTTGGAGAGTGGTGTTGCAAGTGCAAGTACATCTCTGCACATGAACCAAAACAGAAGAAACAAAAGGTGTCAAAGGGATCCTTGGCCAAGGCATGGGAGTCCCAGGCACGGAAGGATGCCTACATTGCTCTTCGGCGCTTTTTCATTCCTCATTGGAAGGTGAGTCGTCCATATTTTTTGGAAATGGTTCATGCAATTGGCTAAGTTGAGCCTAGCTTTAAGTCTCCATCTTATAAAGCCTTGTGCACTTTGGAGATGAAAAATGAGGTGGTATGCATGGATCAAGAGTTGCTATTGTTTCGAGAGAGAGGGAAAAAGTATGGATGCAACATAGTGTGTGATGGTTGGTCTGACACTCAGCGTAGGCCTATCATTAATATCATGTTCTTTGGCTCAGTATTCTTGAAATCTATGGATACTAGTGGGCAGTATAAATCAGGGGAATACATTTTTGGAATATTAAAAGATACCATTCTTGATGTTGGGCCAGATAATGTGGTGCAGGTTTGCATGGACAATACATCTAACTGTGTGCGAGTAGGAGAATTGGTAGAGGAATGCCCCCATATTTTCTATACTAGATGCACATGTCATTGCCTTGACCTCTTGTTTGAGGACATTGGGCAACTTGCTTGGGTGAAGCCAGTGTTAGTACATGCTAACATGATTGTGATGTTTGTTACTTGGAAGCACAACGTGTTCGCATTATATAGAACTTTCAGCAAGAAGGAATTAGTGAAACTTGCATAGACTCGGTTTGCTTAAATGTTTATAGTGTTAGCAAACTTGTCGGATAAAAGAGTCTACAATGGATTGCCTCGTATGGTTGTGAGTGATGAGTACTATAGGAAGAAAGTATCAGGCACTGTGAAAGCACAACTGGTGTCTTCCATTGTATTGGGTGCCTCATTCTGGTAGGAAGCAAGAGTCATAGTGAAGATATGTGCACCTATTCTAAAGATCCTTCGTTTGGCTGATAGGGAAGGGGCTACCATGGGACTTGTCTATGAGGTCATTGATCGAATGGTGGAGAAGGAATAGACTCCTCAAAGTTGGCTAATGTTGGAGCCTTGTGTGATAATAGGTTGGATATGATGCACTCTCCTTTACCTGCAACAGCTTTGGTCCTCCATTCTATTTGGAGAGAGAAAAATCTAGATGGTGATAAGGAGGTGATGGGTGGATGGATGTCATTGAGCGGTACACGAAGTATGATGTTGAGAGATAGGGCATCTTATTTGATGAGTTTGATGTTTACAAGTCCATGTCAGGCACATTTGCACCAAGGGGTGAAGTGGTGGGAGACATTTGGGGCTCACACTCCAAATTTGTAG